>NC_056466.1:2401565-2701565 GCF_008729295.1 Plectropomus leopardus
AAGACATGTGCTGTACACCTGATGATGAAATGAAAACATTCACTTCCTTCCTGATTTGAAGCTGCAGGTCTGATGATCTGATGATGACTAGGCTGATTAAAGTTAACCCTTTGACATCTGGCCAAATTGTCTAGATTTCTTCCAAAAACTTGGGAGGAGGGCAATGAAGAATTTCACAAGAAATGGCTCAAAAATTGACAAAAAAATAATAAAAAGAACACAAAAAAGAGAAAATTTCCTCAAGACAAAACATAATGAGAGGTATTAGAAACAAGCTTTATTCGTTTCCTGCAGCCTGTTGAAACCTTTGGTGTCAGTCTAAAAAAGCACAGTTTTCACTGTTAACATTTCGGAGCTGCAGGGATGTAGCCAGTATTATCAGAAAAGAAAATGTAAGTCATCACTGTTTAAGGGTTTTGTTTGGTTTAAAGGAACAGTGTGTAAGATTTAGGGGGATTAAGAGGCTCCTAGCAGTGAGGATTGCACATTACAATTTGGACGGAGACCCGCTCTGTATGTAGAAATATACTGTAAATTACTCATTTTAGTTAATAAAACCTGACAGTTCTTATTTTTAGGTGATTATACATTGAAGAAAACATACCTTTTTATATTATATTCCATTTCTGCTAGTATATCCCCCTGAATCCTACACACTGGACTTAGACACACAGAAAAAAAAGTGTTTTAAAGCCTTGTCTTTAGAATATCTGTTATTTTTCCATTAGTCCACTTGAAATTGTTTTATCACAGGTCACCCAAAGATTTTGATCCCACAGGAGTTCTAGTATTGAGTGCTGAATTTCAGGCAGCAGTTTTTTTCTCTCCGTCTTCTCTTTCAGTGTAGTCATTGTTGAAGTCAGAGGTGCTTTATTCACTCACTGCAGGCTGGCTGGCATTTTTGCCTTGTACTCTCATTTTGTGTCTCTCTGAGATATATTTGTGTCATTTGAGTGTCTCATTGTAGTTTCTTTGCATCTCTTTTTGGTCTTTTTGAGTGTCTGACAGTATTGATAAACAGACACAGCATGTGACGTATTCAGTGAGGAGCAGTGGTAGCTGTATTTAATTTAAATACACATATATTTTTGAATGAATGCACTTGACTTAATTTAATTACATGCTGTCGTTCATGAAACAGAGGTCATTTCCTTTTTTGAAATAAGCAAAACAGATGACCTTGAGAGGAAGTGTTCATCTTTTAGCTTCTTGTTTTTTGCCTCAGTGTAGTGCTGACTTAAAGAAAAGGCATGATTTTAAGAGGACGGTGCAATTCTTCCTTCTAAGTGCAAACACAAAACACAAGACTGTTTTTGTCTTTGCTTTGAGCGATAATCTCATTCATTAGAGAACATATACACATTCAAAAAAAACCTGACCGGCTATACACAAGAACACACAAAGATGCAAGCGTAGATGAAGTAATACAAGAAAACACACACACACACACACACACACACACACACACACACACACACACACACACACGCATTCTCACAGGAAGCTGTGCAGGCAGGTTGTCTGGACTGAGGGGAAGCAGCCGCTGTGTAGCAACTCTGTTAACAATACTGAAACGGAAGCTGGTCATAGAACAGGAAGTGGAGAGGCAGATTGCAGAACAGAACAAACTTAATCTTACCCTCACCCACACCCCACACACACACACACACACTCACAAACATACACACACATCACAAGGCTTTGTCCATCTCACAGGGTGAAAAGCATTTCTAACCAGCTCTGCAGTTGCTATAGGGACGAGAATCACCAGAGGTCCAACAACACCCTATTATCACAATACTGAAGTCACAATACAATATTATTACGATTTTAAACAGTTTGTGATATGTTGAGTATTGCGACTGATATTGCGATTTATTACATTTTCTGTGGAGTTGCATATTAATCTTTAAAGACAATATTTACACCAGATTTTTGACAAATAGTCATCAGTAATGTGAATTGAATTACTAAGTGGGTAAAGACAAGTAACACAACAGCCAGAACAGTTTGGTAGTTTTTTTTAACCCTTTATAGGGCATCCATTGAAATACTTGGAAATTCAAAATTTCAACCCTAGACTGTTATTGGAGGATATTACAATTTATTACTTTTGTGACATTTTTATGTTGCAAATCAAGGTCAATGAAGTTGCCATGTATGGTTCTTTGGTGGTCTAGGGTAAAAATAATCCAAAAAGTGTATGTATAAAAAGTTTAAGAAAAACACATATAAACTTAACAGTGTTTTATTTGGATTTTCAAATATAACAAATATTAAATATTAATAAAAAAGTCTTGGCAGCAAGTATGGTGTATCATAAATGAGAAGGCAAACCAAACTTAAAACAACAACAGTTAAAAACCAAAAAAAAGTAGAGGTGAAAAACAGTTGTTACAGTAAATACAATGTACAGAAATCTTGAAGATTAATGGGGCTGCAACACTTAATATTCTTATTTCCAATTGCCCCGACCCCACTCCCATATTTGGTTTTATTGGTCTTTATCAACATTTTGTCTCCTTGAAGTTTTTAGCTGTGAGTCACAGCTGTTAGTGATGGAAACTGAAAAACAACTGCGTACGGGGAAAGCACCTGTGACTGAAGTCGCCCTCATGAAGTGGAGTGATAATGCCCACACACAAAACAGAAAGAACAACTGAAGCTGATGGGATTGTATTTACTTTTGCAACTATTTGGTCATAAGTTAAATTGGACTAAATGAAATTTAGTGATGAGGGTTTATCCTCTGGGAACAGCCAATGTTCGTGCAAAAGTAAGTGCAATTGTATCTTGCAGATGTTGATATTTAGGATAAGTGAATGCTTTGACCTGGTGGTGGCATGAGAGAAAAAGTCAGAGGATCAATAAATTCATCCCCTGGGCACCATGAATGTCTGTATGCAATTTTATAACAACCCAGTTATTGAGATACTTCAGTCTGAAACAAAGTGGTGGGCCGACTCACTTAAAAAAATATTTTAGTTCAGTATCAACTGTAGTGGATTCATGAGTTTCCATTTTTAAGCACTTGGCCGCATCCCAAAAACGTTCTCTCCTGGCTGTGTTTTCTAATGAAATGTTGCTTGACGTTAATGTTGAAAAGTTGTGGTGTTTAGCCTCAGAGGAGCAATATAAAGTTTTTATAAAACTTTCCCACCGAACCTTTAATGCGTGAAATAGAATCTTGTGATTGTCCTTGGCTTGAATTCCCTGAGCAACTGGATAAATCTACATTGATAAAGTGATGAAATAATACCATGATTTTCGCTCTTGGCTCAATTACTCCGGCACCTCGAAAAGCCTCTGCGGGACACAGTGAAGGTCCAAATACAAGATTTGAATGCCAGATTCCCATCACGCAGCCAAGAAATCTGGGAAGTATTGATCAAAAACCTTAGCCAGATATATTGCAGCCATTTTGTGCCACGGGGCAGTGCAAATCTTACTTAATGGCCCTTTAACAGCGAGCTGAGATTAATGTACGTCTGCCTGACCTCAGTGAAACGTCCTCTCAGATTCTGTTTACGACACTCTCCATGCTCACAGTCTGCCATTTTTGTTCCTCAGACCAGACGCACTGATCTTGGTGCAGGTAGTTCAGTTTGAGTTATGACCAGACGAGATGAAACAGTGATGATGGACCTTTAGGTTTTACTGGTGTGGATGATGGTCGTGTTTATATTGGTGATAGTGGTGAAGAGCACTGATCAGGTATCTCATTACTCCTCCTGCTGCAGCGATGGAGGGATGAGAGGGAAGGATGGACAAAGGCAGAAGTAGATGAGTATTAAGAGCTGATGGATGAAATAATGCAGCCTTCATTTTAGAGTGCAGCAGAGGGAATATTATGGAGATGAGTCACTTTAATGTGGACACACACAGCGAAGAACACTCACCACAAACACACGGTTTTATGATTTAGTTGATGAATTTCTGTTGAGTAATTGTCATCAACGGAGCAAAGCCAGAGTGACAAAGTCATGAGATATGGCTTAAACCTTTGAAACCTTGATCAACATCAATTTTCTTGTGCTGCACAAATCTTTCACATATTTAAAGCTTTGAGCCCTGAGCAAATTGGTTTGAATTCTTTTGAAAACATGGGGAAAAAAGGCCATTAGCAACCTGGCAAGAAATGTCCTGTGAGTTACAAAAGAAATTGTAGATTTCTAATTTTTTTTGGGAAAATGACATTTTTGGTGTTGCATATATTCAGTATATATTATTGCTATCCATTCCTCAATTTTACCATATCCTCATGACAGCCTTTTTCCTTCTAAACATCCTTTTTAAAGAAGTGGGGACTGGCCTCACTCTCCAGGTCTTAAAACCCCGAACCTCACAACGATAGAACAAAAACATTCAAACACATCTGGATGAAACAGCAGCTCTGTCGCCCTCTACTGGAGGGCTGCAAGACAATTTACAGCCACATTTCAATTTCTCTTCTCTGTCTCCAGTCCTCTCTCTGAACTCTTGACCATCTAAAGTTGATGTAAAGGGGAATATGTCTGTGATTCATATAAAATAACAGGCCTCTTGCTTTTTTTTTTTTTTAAAGGTATCCTTTGAATATATTTTTACTAATCTGATCATGTAATCCACGGATTACAGTCATTAGCTGCAGCTTCCCGTCAGGCAGTCTGGAAAGCTTCTTCCTCACTGTCTCTTATTCATGCTGTCTATGCGCACACACTCGCGTGCACTTGCACACACAAAAATGTTTATCATGCATTCAGTGCCTCTCTGTGGTGAGAATTTCAGTTTCACACCCTGAGCGCTTCACACTCTAACTAGACTATCTCCGCTTTTGCTATCTTTATCTCTTTGAAAGACGCACACACAGACACACACACGCACGCACGCACACACACACACACAATCCACTATACATACATACAGTATTTTGGGTATTATAGTATTAACAGTACAAGATTGGAAATATTTATGCTGCATCAGTTCTATTTTGTCTATTATTATTATGCTGCCATCATTTTAAATGTAACGCCTTCATGTACACTTTCCCTTCATACTTTCTCTTTGAATATTTTTATGTAACATTTCCACATGAGCAATTTTTCTCTCAGTTTTGACCTCGCCTCTAGGTGCTGTCTGAATCTGGATTTTGTTTCTAGATGGGTGTGTAAGCATGAAATAGTAATCTGAGGGTGTCACAAAAAAAAACCAAAACCAAAAACAGCATAAGCAGGAACTGACTGCATTTAAATTCTAACTTTTGTAATATTCAAGGTTAGGGCTGGGCAATATGGAAAAAAGTCTCACGACCCACCTCTACCTCTTAAACAAATTTCAGGTAAATTTAAGCACATTGTGCTGATAATAGGCCAACCTCTCCTGACTGAAGGACTTTGACTTCAACTTCTGTGCTATTAATCATTTAATTTGTGAATTTTAAACTTTTGAGTTGGCCTACTTCTCCTATAGCTACCAACAGCCTGCCAACATTCCCAGTTAGAGAAAGGGTGAAAATAAGATCATGTGCTTGTGGCCCCAGGCCCCCAAAACATTACATCTGCCCCTGGTAATAATAACGAGAGCTCATGCGTCCTGGTGTTTCTAAATAATCCATCCAAAGTCTGATTAAACCTGAAACTAACCAAAAGAAATCTGTAGAAGTCTAAAGAAGTCACTTTCCACCTCTGCAAATGTGATGTTTCAGACACTTTGGTGCTTTAGGGAGAAGCTGCGCTCTGTTTGTCTGTCTCACTGCGCTGCTGTCGGACCATCAGCTGTTTGAGCCGTGACGATGAAATGCTGTGGCTGTCAAACACTCTATTCTAGAGTCAAAGTCGTTCACTGCATTTGGTTCGTCGCGCTATTCTTTTTATCATTGGCTGTTCGTGTTGTCTGTCAAAACATAGCTGGAATGCGTTCTATTGATATTCTATCAACTACATCTCATATTTCAACCGAGGAAAAGTTATATTGCGACTGATATCGTTATATCGCCCAGCCCTATTTGAGGTCATATAGTGTATATTTCTTATTCCTTCTTTGCTCCATTATCTTTTTTTCTTCTTGTTAATCTTAATGTTTCTTAATGTACTTAATGTCATCCCTGTTGTGTTGTGGCCACTTATACAGAGTTCATTCAAAATGCTTTAAAATGTGTGCTTGAAACACTTTTAGTATTCTTGTATTCTAGCAAAAACTCAGAAAGACACATTAAAACGTTTCCAGGAGTTGAATAAAACATGAGTTACGGTTTATGTTTATCTTATCTAACGGGTGATTTGCCCTGCTCTGAGGTTATTTAGTGCCTGCCTGGCAAAGGAAGTCAAACACACCGCGTGGTTCAGCCTGAGGGGCTGCGGAGATGGAGTGTGACGCAAAGGTTGCCTGTTTAAATCCCCTGGTGCAAACCTCCTCAGTGTCAGTGACTCATGAACCACACAGATTTTTTTTTTTTTTAAATCTTTCATTGGAAGAGTCTGCTACATGAAACGGAGGCAAGATTTTAACTGGGTGTGGAAAATTTTAAAACATTGGTGTATATTTGAGGAATTGTTGGTGATTTTGCATTTGAGAAAGAAAAAGAAAAAAAAGAAAACTATTTCCAACAACTTCCAACGAAGTTCATTCATTCAGAAATGTTCCCCAATTAGCCAAAAAAAAAAAGAAAAAAAAAAAATGTATATAACAATAATATTGTTTTAATTTAATATTTAATATCTTTACAGAATTACTTTAATTTTTGAAGCAGGGCCTTTTAGGTTTTTTTCCATTTTTTTACTGTACTGTTTTTATCTGTTTGTTGATTTGTTTTTGTTTTTGGTACTTTTTGCTTATTTATTTATTTATTTTTATTAATTAATTCACTTCATTCTTCTGAAGTGGCTCATTGCCTTCTTAAAAAAGAAGCTGATTTTCCCAGGTTTTAAAGGATTAAAATGGCATTTCATTTGGTGTAGATTTCATTATGCCTTGTTAAGGATTCAAAACCCAAATTGACAACTTGAGCGCCAAAACTTGAGACCTAAAACAATAACTGCAAAACAATAACTTGGTCTCACCTCTAATTTCTTCAACTATGTACATTTCTTACTTTCAGAAGTCATGGAATGCAGCTTTTTCTCTTTGGACTTCACAAACTGTAAACTTTAGCTTTTTAAATTTTGTTTATGTAAAAGAGTAAAAATAAAATGTAATCTGCTGCCTGGGAGCTTTAATCACTGACTGTTTTTCCAATTTTACACCACCAGAGCTCAGTGTTGCACTAAACATCTATCAGGTTGAATGACTAAGAAAAGGCTGTGAGTGTGTGTGAATCGAGACTTATTTGACTCATATATCTGCCAAAGAACAAATTGACTCTGCCATGTAGTGCTCCAAGGACCATTTTGGATCATAAATGTGTGTGTTAGTGTGCACTGTGTGTGTGTTCTGTGTCTGTGCACGATAACTAATTTTTGTCAGGTCACAGTGGGGAACCTTGTTTTTGTCACATCGAATTTGTTCCTTTCAAAATGATATTGATCCCGTGTGTGTTTTTTGTGTCTTAATGACAGTGCTTTGAGGACATGCAGTAAGAAGACAAATATAATCAAGGCTGGTGTCGTTAAATCCCTTTACTTCTCTGTTTTCTTCCTGTCTAGACTTTCATTTTCACAGACACGGAGGATGAGGATTTACGTTCAGAAGGTAAGAAGTAAATAAGTCTCAAATTTAGATTAAGGTATGTATAAAGTATGGCCAAAAGTATATGGACAGAGGTGTGGCCTGGGGCTGTTCTTTAAGGTTAGGGCAAGTTCCCTTAACCCTGTAAGAACTGGACACCTTTCAAAAGCCTTTAAACTTCTTAAACTTGAGAAAAGTGGTTTGATTTCTTTTTAATAATGGGGGGAAACTTAGGTAGCAGCTTGGCAAGATATTTCCTATGAATTCCCATAAAATTTGAATTTATTTTGTGGGGGTCATTTCCTCTTTTGTTACCCATTTCTTTATTCCCATAAAAATAAATAAACAAATAAAACTCTTGAGACACCTTTTTTCCTTCATTCTCTTCCTCTCTTCCTCACTTTTCTTCTCTCTCTCATCCTTACAGTCTCCCATTTCTCCTTGGCCCCCTCTCTCTCTTTCTTTCCTTGGTTCAATTCCTAACCCCCCTCTTTGTCAGCAAATTGTATGAACTCTACTACCATCTTTTGCAGTAAACCTATTTTACACATTCTAAGCAAGTATCTTGTTAATTATCCGATTAGTGTAGTATATAACATAATTGTCAATATCTACAGTTTAATAATGTAGGAAACCTTTAAAACAGAGAAAATCCAGTTGAATATATCAAAATCTCTCTGTCTGTGTATCTCTGTGTCTCTGTGTCTGTGTCCAGGTTACAACATGGTGGTAACAGGCTGCCAGTCTGACCACAGCCAGCAGGCTCTGTCCTGCAAGATGTCTGCCGAGTACGATGGCTTCATGACCTCAGACAAGAGGTGAGATGAATTAAGGTCCGTCTATCACCCTGCCCACACTGGATTTAAAGATCGGATTAAGATTGCAAACTTTAATGATCACCGTGGGGAAAACCGGGCTGTCGCAGCAGCAGGTGGTGAAAGGAGAAATCAAAGGAGTAAATAATCTTTTAGGGTTGCATAAGCACATATACACAAATATATAGATTTATTAAAGGAATAGTTGTTAAAATCCTTTGTTTTTCCTTTTGTCACTGTCTTTGTTGTTGCTGCATGCACAGTTTCCCAGAGGTCACTTGTCATTTTAACAGTGTGGGCATGACAGACGTCTTTTTCTGTGTTCAGAATGCCTTCTCTCTCCTTACAAATTACTTTCACCTAATACCAGATGCAGAAAGTGAATGACCACTACATTAAAATACTGGAAAATTTAGGAAGGAATGAGATGTTTCTCAGAAGTTAGAGGTGGAGACCAAAACTAGAGCTACAAGGAGAAAAATATTGGCCAGATGGACAAAAACACATCTGCAAATAACAGTGTTTCTCTGTATCAGCTAGATTGTAAACTGGCTGCTGTTCACCAACAAGTCTGCCCATGCTAACCACAATGGTGGTATTTAGTTCGTCCATTTCAATTGGTGTTAGTAATGATTTTTGGTATCATAGACATGGGTTAAAAGGCTACTAGGTTACACTAGTCTGTTCAGAAAGCTGTTATCATGCATTAAACACCCATTGGCATTGGGAGCAGTTTCATTAGGTTTGCCTTTTACTTTTGATAGATTTATACCAAAGAATATAAATTGTTGAGCATCTCTACCATGAAACTGTCCATTGGTTTGTTATCTCACATTTTGAAACCCTGAGTTTGGCATTTCGACAGTGGCCATCTGGCATTTTAGGAGCCAGAAGTGACCCTATTTGGATGACTGGCTGGCACTGTGGAGAAGATATTGGCGGATCTGACTGAGAAGCCAAGGATGCTATAGGCTGACAGACTGTCACTCTACGCAGCAAAGGGTTGTGGGTTGCAATCGAACCTGTGACCCCTGCAGCGAGGACATAACATTTATACATGTGTGTCTGTTCTACCTGGTGCACTCCTGGGCACCCAGACTTTCTTTATACTGCTATTATGTCGGCTGACCTCCTCTGTCAGCACATTACAAAAAACATGTCCATTTACTTTGCTGAAAACATCATTTTGAACATAGTACTCGCCGTCGCAGGACCCTACTAACCCACAATACTGATATCGACCATCAGCGGACATTTGATCGAGTAAAACCATTCGAACCACTTGATATGTTAATGTTGTGTTAAAACTTGGCTCTGCTGACCTCAAGTGGCCAATTAAATCACTGTAGTTTTAACCAATTTTTTGGAGCAATGATAAAAATGGCAGCAAAAGGAAAGCAGTATTTCGAGAAGGCTTCATCATGTTTTAGATCATACACTGTGAGTGTTTTTTTTGAATTAATTTCAACTCACGACACCACTTGAGGCTGCCACACAGCGTACTGGGCAATGTGGTGTTGATATTAGGTCACATTTTTAATTTGTGTAAAATACAATGAGGCTCAACAGCTTGTGTTTGGTGTGTGACTAAGTCTCCGACTGCTGTCCTGACATTAAGATGGCAGAGAAAATGAACGAGCGTTTCAGTTTGCTTCCAGGACCCACTTAGTTATTTGGACTGAGAGGGAAGTGAGTCTGTTTGGTTTGGAAAGAAGCCGTACGTGTTGTTGGGCAGCCATTAGGATGGCGGGGGAAACAAAACAACACTTCCGTTTTGTACCAGCAGCTTTGTCATTTGGACTGCGATGTTGCAGTAAAAGTCTGTTTGGTTTGGAACAAGGCTTCGACATCATGTCCAACCATTCAGGTGGAAACCAAACAGCTTTATCAGTCACAGACTAACAGTGGATTTCATGTTGTGAGGACAACAGGAAATTTGCTAGAACAAAAGACAGAAGTGCTGTTCTGTTTCCTGTGTTTTTTCTTTTACTTTCACTCTTTGAAACCATGTGAAGAAGGCATTTAGCAACTTAAAAAGAAATCACCCAAAAAATAGCAAGAAAATGATAAAAAGTTAAGAAAAAGGAGATGACAATTTAGAAAAATAAATTAAAATGACCTATTCGATTCTCAAGCCTTTTAAGCTCATTTCAGGTCATTTTCTTTCACTTTTTATTGATTTCTTTGCAATTTGCAAGACATTCAGGGTGATGCCTTTTTTTTAAATTTGCTCATGTTTCAAAGGTTTCAATGCTTGTGAAAAGTGTCTGAATGCAGCTGAAGAAAATGAACCCATGTTTCAAAGGATTAAAACAGATTGTTATATTTTAATGGCGTCGTCTCCTCTGTCCCTTCCTGTGTGGCTCCTCAGGTGGTTTTGCCATGTGGACGATGATAACTATGTGAACCCGGAGGCACTCCTCTCCCTGCTATCGGCCTTTCCCCAGAACAGTGACATCTACGTGGGAAAACCGAGCCTGGACAAACCCATCACTGCACATGAACTGCTGGAGGGCAATGCAACGGTACCGTATCACAATATTTATTAAGCGTAACCTTAACAGGTGCATGTAGATTTCTTGGCAGATTTAATTTCTTTTTAGACTGAAGCCAGGCAGAGCTATGCCACGTACATGTTGAGGTTATCACTTCAGGACATCAAATAAACTTTGCTTTTCTCTATGTGGTGATATGGTTGGCATATGTAATTGCAACACATTCTCACCCCATGTCGTCCCATATTGCCGCTTTGCAGTGGACCTCCGTGTCTACATATTACGCTCTTGGTATCTTTCTGTGTCTGCTTAATGTGTTCTGTGATGCTGCCACCGCAATTAAGATAGGAAGTGAACACCAGACTCCCACATCAAAGTCTGGGGTTTGTTGGACCCATCGCCCTCCCCTTCCACCTGCCCTTTAGGGACCTTTGTGCTCTCTATATCACGTTGTGACCGGCGTTACAATCTGGCAGTGGAGTATCATGCGGATGTGAAAAGTGCCGTCCAGCCATCTGGCGTTGTATAATTACACTGCGAACGGCTCTGTCTTTAAAATCACTTCTTAAAATTCATTTTTATAGACCTGCTTCTACGTGATGTCGTCTAATTATTCAATATTCGTACTTTACTTTCATGTCGCTTGTGTTCAATAGCGCTGTTTGTCTCTTTGTTGTTGTATCACCGTGAGTGTATCCCATCTCTGCTTTTGCTTTGTCAAGCACTTTGTAAACTCTGTTTTTAAAGGTGCTATATAAATAAAGTTATTATTATTATTATCATCATGCGAGCATGAAAGGCGGCCTTTGGCGTCAGGATCTTACACATTTACGCTGCAAAAGCGGCACATTTGACAACTTCTAAATGTGAATAGGCTGTTAGTTCAGTAGAAAGAAAATAGTTCCTCCATGAAAGTGCTCACAACAAGGTCTGTGGATTATCTTGAGTACCCGGGTTATGATTTCTGGAAAGAGACATTTCTGTTGATTTTTTTTGAACACCACAAGCTGAATGCCATCTGGTTCCATTATATTGAAGAGAAGGCAGTCAACTCTACAGCCTGTATCTCCAACACGCTGCTACTCACACCCAGACAAACTACACTGATAAAGAGCACCACGGATAACAGGAAAAATATGGGTTTTTGTTTTTCGAATGAACTGTCCCTCAGTCTCATCCAGTAACATGCCTGCATATCAACTAAAAAGAAAAACTAGATTTTTTTTCTACATGTGGAGGTATATTAAATGTGACAAAATGGAGAAATAGCTGACAGAAAAGTGATCTTGTCATTGTTCCATCATCAGCGGCACTTACAGACCGTGTGCTTCCTCAGACTTAAATAGGCCGTCAGACAACCAGCACTGGCCAATCAGGAGACAGGTGGAAAGAGGCACAAGGTGTCTTGCATGAACTCATCAGTTAGCTCATTGTGGTCACAGGACTTACAAGGATACCAGGCAAATAATTGACTCAGTGTTTCCCTGGAGCATTTTTTTAAACTTGGCAGTATTATAAAGGCCTCTGAAGCAGCGTTTGCACCGCAGCACACTGAAACTCCTCTGAAACCCACACTGGATTTAATTGACCGATAACTCTGTACGGCAGGGTGACCCCCGGAGATACATTACTTTATTTAACTCCACAGATTTATTTTAACTCGCTGTCCTGCCCTCTGAGATACTTTACATCCCATCATTCTAGTTTTTCTTCCACCCATTTTTCTTTAAAAGGGCACAAGAAATACACAGCGTAATCATTCATCACATTTAAAACATGCTGTAGTTCAAAGGTCAAAGGACATTTTTATGGACACTTTGAGAAATAATCTCAACCTTTACTTGCTGGCAAGTTTACGTTTGTCAGCTGTTTCTCATGAAATACGCTTCTGTTTCTGTTGCATCAAAACACATCAGCTGCAAGAAATACCCATCAATTCTTTACCATGCAAATCTCAAAGTTCCTTTACTGCCCAGTGAATCATAATCTCCATCTGCATAAAAATTCAAACCTCATTAAATCTCTTACGTTCTGCGCTGTATGTGGTGAACTGATATGATTGTGGTGATTTTTAATCATTTAAAGCTCCACCATTTCACTCTGTGGAAAATAAATTGAATAGAAATGAGAGCAACTGTATGTTTTCCTCTCATGTTCTTTCGTTGTGAAAATAAGGAACAAGCACTGAAACAATCAAAACGTCTCTGCACTCTGCTCATAAAACTGAGCATATCTTAAAATCTTAATCATGTGCACAGTTCAAATAACTTATGGAGAGGTAAGAAATATTTAGTTCTTGTTTCTACATTTAGAAATCGTCTGGATTGACATGTTTTGTATAGTCATGAGGTAAAAATTAATGAAAAAACATACAATTTCTTTAAAAAAAAAAATTTAATTTATGACACTTTCAATACTTGTATGAAAAAGTATGGTTTATTGATTTTATAAACTTTTGGTTTAGGTTGTACAGACTTCCGACTCCAAGAAATGAAATCACAATAAGCAGAAATAGCATTGGTGGAGCACTTATTAAGGTTGATTAAATAACATCTTAAACTTCCAGATAGACTGTGCCATCTGTGGCTCTGCAGTTTAAGTAAATGTTATCATAACAGATGGGAATGATGGCCAAAACTGCAAAAAATGAGACCCACATTGTGAATGTTTTTGGTCTCCCGAGTCCCTCTCCTGCTTTTGTCTTTTTAACCATTGCTCCTCGTTCCATGTCTCATTTTTCTTTTCCTCTCTCTTCGATGCTCTGTGGCTCCACCGAGGACACTAATGAACTGTAAAACAAAGCTGAGGTCTCCCTTCATTGGTTTTGTGCCAAGATGCAGCCCAGCCAGGTTAACCACCACCGCTCAAAATCCATACTTTCCGAATCTATACTCACTCTTTCTATTTTCACTCTCATCTGTGCTGACGAGTCGCTGTCAGGGATGCATATATGTATGTGTATAAGTGGAGGAAAAATACAGCTTTTGTTCACGTGGGAAGGATTTTCGGACACAAGTGGATCAATAGGTGATTAGTGTCTTGTACGAGATATTGATTGGTGATAACGCACACACACACACACACACACACACACACACAATAAGGAGGACTCCTCACGGTTTAGCGTTTGTCAAACTGAAAAAGGTCAATAGTTTGTTTTTGGAATACACACACAGCTATTCACAGGTGTGTGTGTGTGTGTGTTTGTGGTGTCACTGAGTTCACATGCCTACAGTCGAATTAATGCTATTATTGAGTTAAAGAGCATCCTGATTCCAGAAAGCTCTCTGAAAAGCTATGTCATCCCGTCTCTCTCTCTCTCCCTGCCCTCTTCAACACTCTCTCTCATTTCTTGGAGTGAGTCTCTCCGTCTCCCTCGTGTCATATTCTCCACTCTGATTGCACCCATTTACACTGAAAAATAGATTTTTATTTATCTTTGCTTCCTCGCTCTTCTCCTCTCTCTCTCCTCCCTTCCTTCTGTTCCCGTTGCTCTCTTTCCCTTTTCTCAATTCTTCCTATTTTTCATCATCTCCAATCCCTCGCCGGGGTTGGATGGGTGAAACAAAAACGAATGTCGAGCTCCCTCTCCGTCTCCTCCTCTCGTTTTCTTATATCTCGCCGACTATCTTTTTCGATTTCCTGTCACCATTGTGAGGATGAGAGGTGGATGAGAAAAGACAGGAGAGAGATAGAAAGAAAAGAACTTTACAGTAAAACAAAAAAGAAGAGAAATTTAAAGAGAAGGAGCCAAAGGAAATAAATGGTAGAAAAGGGAATTAAAGGAAAGCAAAAAAATGGCCTTTGACACCAAAAGGAAGGAAATAGAAGATAAAGATCTGTAGGAATGAAAAGAATAAGGAAGAAATTAAAAGGAAGAGGATCATTAGCAAAGGAGGTGCAGAAAAAAAGGCAGAAAATGTGAAAAGAAAGAACATATGGAAATGCTAAGACTTAAGACACGGAAAAAGAGAGGAAAGGAAATGAATGTAAGGAGAAAAATGAAAAGTGTAAAAAAAAAAAGGAAAATGTATTGAGAAGAAGCAAACAGAAGAAATGAACAGATAATTGAAAGAAAGACTATAAAGTAGAAGGAAATGTTTGAACAGGATGAAGAGAATGAAAGGGAAGGAAATTAAGGCAGAAGATTCACAGAGAAAGCAAAGTAAAGGAAAGAAAATAGAGAGTAATTATTCTGTATTGACAGTTTGGTTATAAACTTCTCATTTGACCTTGTCACACCCACCTTAATAGGTCGTCACATGTTGCCGCTTTGGACTTCCGCGTCTACATATTACACTCCCCGAATTCTTCTGCGTCTGCTGTTTACGTTTTGGGATGCCACTTCCATGATGTCAACACAAGCACATGGTTGGATTACGCTACACGTGGTTATGTTTAGACAACACAAGCACATGGCAACTAACACCTGGATGTTTATAAATGTACTCAAACTGCAATAGAAGGCTTCCCACTGAACTGACAACATCCGTCTTCAAAACAATCAATTGCAAGCGTAGGGACACGCAGCTTAGTTTGGCGATGACGACAGGACTTAGGTATGTTTTGTATCATGCATCATAAGTGCAAAAACGGCAACGTGAAACCAGAACTAACCCGATAAAATGTACACAAAACATAATTCCTAATTCAGACTTTGGTTCATACTTTCAGGTGTGAGAAGACGTTAACACACCCAAACTGTTTTTACTGCTGGAAATAAAAAAACAAAAACAGCATCTGCTTGAGAAATGACAGAGAGTTAGCAGATAAAGACATGCAATTCATATCAGGTGGAGAAGAACAAACAATCAATACAAGTCTGGAGGGAAACCAGATAGGAGGGGGAAAGAAAAGTATTACACTTTATTGTTTTGGGTCAACGAGAAAGGCACTTTTTCTCTTCTGTTTTTCTTATCTATCACAGACGTTTGTTTGTCAGAGTGAAGATACTGCGTCAGTTTGTCCTAATATTCCTAATATCCCTGTGTATATTTTTATACATTTGTGCACACTGATTTTTCTTTGTATATTTTGCATTTTTTAGGATTTGTTTTTGTATTCTCAAATGAAAATACTGGCTGATGACACTGTAGATGTGTATGTGTCTGTATTTGTGACTGCAGGTGTGTGTTTTTTAAGTGTGACTCACAAGAGGATAAACAGAAAGAAATTCTTGTCAAGCAAAAGAATTGTAGGAAGAAGTTGTACATTTGAAGGTCAGAGAGACTGAATGCCTCACACTCACTACAAGAATTCTGATCCCTTTTTTGCTGAACGTAATTTACACCCTAACGACATCACAGAATGAAACTTTAAGAGCAGTAATGCTGCTTACAGACTGACAATAGCACTGGATCAAAAGGTTTCAAGCTGCGTTGGTGTAAAAAGGGTTGCTACAGGAGCAGGTGGTAAAATGAAATACGATCCAAGAGGACTTTGATGGTTGTGCAGATACCAAAATACTGCACAAGGCCGAAGATAAACTTACATTTTAACAACACATTCAGGTAGACAACCGGCTTCTTTGTGAACAGAATTGATTACATATTTGCCCATGTGCTACACGTGCTACTGGATTCTTCTAGAGGGCACGCCAGGGAACTTAGACGATACAGAACTTTGCAGAACTTTACAACTTTGCAGAACTTTGAGGATAAGCTTATCAAGTGACACTCGATAAGGTTACCATGTTGTTAATCGTGGTAGAAGAAGCAACATTAAAGGCTTTTGTTGTTTTTTTTCATGCAAAATTGGTGCACATTTCAAAATAAACACAACCTCACGTTTTCAATCACACTGAATCTTTCGTCAGTCATTAAAAGTTTCGTAACAGGTTCAATTTTCTGCATCTGTCAAAAATCAAAAGAGAGTTGCTTTACCATGAAACCATAAAGACAATGGAGTGCACATTTCATTTTCATTACTCGGATAGCTAACTTTTAGCAGGCCAGATAGTAATATTTAGGTGGATGACGATGAGGAGGATTTGGACCTCACACAGACAGAAAGTGAGGAGACAGAGAGGAGGACAGTTCAGGCCTTTCAGGTAGCCAAATGCAAAACACATGAAGAGAGGTGACAGTCTGATAGGTACCTCCCGTGGCGAGGAGTAAAGAAAGAAATATGTCCTATTATTTTGTTGCGTTATTATGAATTTTCACAACTAATACAACAATAAAATGCATCAGACTTAATGTGCACGGTTTCTCTGTTTTTTTTTTTTTTTTCAAACAAACTGCATCCAAAAAAATGACTTAGTGTGCAAAGGCCCTTAAATCAAGCACACTGGGACAACTGGCAAGTATATTTCTCTCGTGATGCCAATGTGAAATTATGGGTGTAGTCTATTAGCTTGTCTTCTGCCATTGCTGTTACTGCTGACATGCGTTACTGACCTCTGATTCTGTCAAATTTAATTTAATTTAATTTAATTTAATTTTTATTTATTTGCACCATTGAAAACAGTAACAGAAACCAGGTCATAAAGAATACATAAAACAGTATGACTTATAGAAATACCTCACTGAAGGTGATACAATACTACCCCACACTACACCACACTACCCCTAAAAATACTCCTTCCCCTCATGTGTGTAACTTGTGAATGCGTAGGGTTAATTTTGAGATCATGTACGACTATTGATCAAAACAGACACAGACAGCCATCATGTGCACACAAAGGCGTATTTTAAAAGCAAGTCTATCTCCAGCTTAGCAGTTAAACACATCAGGCACTGTTTTGTACTTCTGAAAAGTTTGTCACTGTTTGCTTGTGTTTGATTTGGTCTCACAGTGTGTATCTGTGAAATACAATGTCAGGACCAAACTTTCGCTTTAACTCTCTGGCCTTTGTCTGTGCATCTATGGCAACGCAATGCTGCTTTCATTAAAATAACGATCAAGCTGTGTTTTCTTTTTGTGAGTTTTCCAATAGTTTGGTCATTAAAAGAGTGGGGATTTTGTTTAAAAGCAACAGTATGACTGACAGCAGCTGCATATATGCATCTGTAAATATCTGTGTGTGTGTTTGGTCACTCAGAGGGAGGTGCGCTTCTGGTTCGCTACAGGAGGAGCAGGATTCTGTCTGAGTCGACGGCTGGCGGAGAAGATGGCGCCATGGGCGAGGTATTTATGAACTGATGCACATGTGTATGCAGCGTCCTCATAGGGTCCAAATAATAAAATATTTTCTAATATTTCAGTGTTTTTGCTCTTGTTGATAAAGGAGTATTCTCAAATACTTCATATCCCTAAAATCTATACAACCTAAGCTTAAAGGTTATTCAATTCAATAAAGCCAAATAATTGTGTCATAAAAAAATAAAATACAAAAATCTGACATTTTTTTCATCAGATTTTACAAAAAAATATTGATCCAAAAGATTTTTTAATGTAGATAGATAAATCATTATTTTT
This sequence comes from Plectropomus leopardus, assembly GCF_008729295.1. NCBI lineage: Eukaryota > Metazoa > Chordata > Actinopteri > Perciformes > Serranidae > Plectropomus > Plectropomus leopardus. Next base: position 2,419,936 of record NC_056466.1, read on the forward strand.
ATCACATTTTTATCAGCAGAGTGAAAAAGTGTTGATGGATTCATTATTAATTCCTCAGGCACCACGGTGTGTTTTTGCACTACAGGTACGGTGGTGAAAAAATGTCATTTCTTGCTTACAACATCATTTAACGGAAGACAGAGGCCTTAGCTTTCTGTTGTAAAAAGAATAAAGGCTCTTGTTAATATTTAATAATTTTAATATGTTAATATTTATAACACTTTCACATTCACACAACAATTTCAAAACAGTCCCTTTCCCCGGCCGCATCAACGAGCAGCATAACTTTGAGCAGAAAAATAAAGCTGACTAAATGTTCACAGTGATGAATCACCAGTCTAAAGTAAGTTTCAGTTCTCTGCAAGTTTGTGTTTATACTGCTCTCAAAGAGCTGAGACTAATGGCTGCCCAGGGCGAGAAGGTAGGGAATCAATCTGAGAATTTACGGTTGTTCTTTGGAAAAGGTCAGCAGTAAAATACATGCAACGGATAGTTAATGGGCCCAAACATGCAAAAGCTGCAGCACTATCCTATTACATTTAAAGTTAGGCAGTTTTATAGTTTTTATTTTGGAGAATTTCTCTCCTCATAAGCAGAAAAATTAGAATTTAAAGGCACAATCTGTGAAAATACAATTTTTGTCTTCAGTCATCTATATTCTGTTGAATGTAAACCTGCAGTAATAATTTTTTGTGTGGGTTTTTGTATGTGTGTCTTTCAGCGGCTCAAGGTTCGAGCAGACGTCAGCAACGATCCGTCTCCCTGACGACTGTACGGTGGGTTTCATCGTAGAGAAGAGGCTCGGCATCTCCATGGTTCACTGTCCTTTATTTCACTCCCACCTGGAAAACCTGCTGCTCATCAGCCACAGAAGCATCCCACACCAGGTAGTGATACACACACAACCACACACACACACACACACGGATATTCATGCAAATACACTTCTTCTGACAGTTGTGTGTGTGTGTGTGTGTGTGTGTGTGTGTGTGTGTGTGTGTGTTTTCTCTCCTTACTGCAGGTGACTCTGAGCTACGGGATGTTTGAGAACAAGATGAACAGCATTGAGGTGAAAGGAAGCTTCTCTAAGGAGGAAGACCCCTCCAGGTTTGTCTGTATGAATGAATGAACCTTTATTTTGAACATATAAAAAAGAAGAAAACATAAAACAAAAAATAAAAGAAAAACACACAAATAAAAGCAAACATGCCTTGCAGCCAAGTGCAATGAACAAAAACAAAAAGATAAAGAAAGAAGGGCTATACAAACCTATACATCAATCTCAGTAAACAAATACTCAAGACACTTAAACTTAAAGATCACGTGTTCAGAAAGAAGTAGGAAGAAAGAGCTTCATGTACTCATGAATCAGGAGATAAAAGCAACATATCTGTGTACACATTATCATCAATTTATGATAATTGTGGAGGACGTCTGTGATTTTAATCCCGTGCAAATAAGCTAATTTCTTCCATGTGAATCAGCATCTCTGTGATTTGCTGGTTTTAAATTGGTTATCAAGGGGAAATTACCATTATACTATATATTTATATTTTATACAGGCAAGAGTTGTTTTCTTATTCTGGACAAAAGTGTTGCAGAGATTGAAAAAAGCCTTTTATGTGGACTAAAAATAGATGTAGCCACATTCCAAATCTTAAACCTTCTAATCAAGAAATTAAATATAAAGTGCATGTTAGCAATAAATATTTAAGTTAATAGTTCATTTTCATGCTTGTTTACCACAAGCTGCTTTGCTCTAAAAACCTCCAGCACTTTGGGTTTGGTGCTCTGATGATCCGACCTGAAGACGTGACGCTCCTGGAGCTCCACTTCATGTTCTCTCTTCAGCCGGAGATAAAAGCAATTTGATGTAACACAACAGATGTGTTTGTCTTTCCCAGTTTTCCCCATCCTCAGCTGCAAGAACAACACAAACGCTCCACAGTGAGCTCTTTCCATTTGTTTCCATCCGCTGGTGCCGCACAGAGTTACACTCAACATGACTGCAACCTTTAAAGAGCGAGTTAGATGCTCATCTGCCTGTGCAAACAACGCTGGCTAGGCTTTTAAACAGAGCCTTTTTTAAAAATATATTATCTTTTGTTTATGCAGGTGTATTTGTGGAAATTAAATTTGTTTATCCAAAGGAAACCAGGTGAATAATGTATCATCCATGTTGCCAGATCTGAATTTGCATCTATTTGTGTCTTTGCATTGAATTTGTAAGTAATATTACCATGTGTAAAACGCTTGTCCACATTTGGTGTGAATGTGCCACAATAATGATAAAAGAAAATGTTAAGAAATATTACATATGGAGACATAAAAGTGGCAGGTGTGCCAAAAAAATACATATCTCACAGTGACAAGAAATCTCTTAAAACTCAACCAAAACTGAAACAATATCCACAAGTTAAGTTCCAAGAAGTCGATATAGTAAAACTCGATGAAACATCTCATGGCCAGAAAAGCAGAATTTATTCAAGAAAAACTAATAATTTGTTTTGTCTATGACTTAGTTTCCACCAATTTTAATCTAAAAGCTTTTTAACAAATTTGGTAACTCCAGACAAACAAATAGCAAAAACATCATCTCCTTGCCAGAGGTAAAAATTAGAAGGAAGCATAAATATTCCAGCGTTATGATATTAATGTATGACATCTTCTTTAGATGCCCCTGCCAGACTATTTTTAGCTGCTTAAGCTTTCTCTCTCCTTTTATAGCAGATCATCTGTATCAGTGCTGTCGCAGTCTCCACCGGCTGCTGATGGAGGACGATACAAAGTCACAGATAACTTAATGTCCCCTTTCACACACACAGCAAACCGACAGACCCCACAGCTCACTGTGCAGGCTGCTGAACAGAAAATAAAACAGGTCTACTGTTACTGAAATGCAGTCGTGTTGGTATTCGAGTTTCGAGGGTCACTGCAGACTCTGACCCGGAAAGCTGCTCTGTCAGTGAGTACAAGCAGAGTTAAGACAAGAGACAGTTAAGACAGAAGACAATGAGCAACTTCACAAGGACCTACCCAAAATTAGCATGGAATTAGTAAAAAGTTACCTGAAACTAAAAGAAAAATGGTAAAAGGCAAAGCAAACAAAAAATAAAGAAAAAGCCTTTTTAGATTTTTTTGTAATTAGCTTTAAATATATAATTATAATTAAATAATTATTTTCTAATATTTTCTCTTTCTCTCTCTCTTGTTCTCTCTCTTCTGTCTTTTTATACTCATTTTTCAGTTAATTTTCTCATCAGCTATTCATACAGTTTGAGGGATATTTCTTACCAAGTTGCCAGTTGCCATGTTTCAAACCAATTTGCTCAGGTTTTACAGGCTTAAATGCTAGTGAAAGGTGCACAAATGTAACAAAAGAAACTGTTGGGAAACCAGGTTTCAAAGGGTTAAGACACTGCCTTTGTTATTATGTCCTTGCTTAATGCTATTTGGGTACCTTTGCTGCAACTCATTCCCTCAATTCTCTCCACCTTTACATTTTCATGTACAAATAAAAGGCAAAAATGTCAGAAAATTAAAAACAAACAAACAAATCAAAACAAAAAAAACCCTCAAAAGATTGCAACTTTTGCACAGTACTGTTTCTTCTCCCTTATACCCATTTTCCCCCAAAATTAGTGCATGTATGTGAGATTTTTAAACACAAGTCAACCTGTTAAGAATATGGTATTGACTCCTTTCCTTAACTAGCATGCAACATTTATTTATTTATTTTTTTTTACTGGTGACGTCATGTACAGGCTGGAAAACAGGTAAGTAAACACTAGAGAGCAGCATGGAGGTCTGTGAAAATGTTATGGTGGTCATGTCTTTATATATCTGTTACATATTTGATTTTCTTTCAAACTCTGTGCCGCCTAATTTGGAACAATATTTAAGCGCTGCTTGGACGGAGACGTACAGTATTTTGTGGTGGCCTGTCGATGCATCCAACTAAAGACAGGAAGTATGATAACAATTGGAGCAAAAGATGTCATCAGGCAAACACATATTTCTGCAAGCAGAAATCCACTGAAATTTAATTCCATCTGAATATTTTTTGTTCCTGCACGAAAAAAAACACAAAATTTAGTGTGTTTTCAGGGTTGTAAGCAAATTTTCCAGATGTAAAGTGGCTTTTTAAGTATTCCAAACATTACAAACACTGAGAAAGTTTTCAAATCAAACATGCCTCTGAGTTATTATTCATCATTTCTGTTCTCTGCAGGTTTAAGACTGTCCACTGCATCCTGTATCCTTTCACCAGCTGGTGTCCTTGAACTCCTCGTGGAAAACTACAACTTAAAAACACAAATGAGACAAGACTGGTAATCCTGCTGGATGAAGAACTTTTCCTGGATATTTTCTGAGGTCAGAGGAAACTGATGGATTTAATTTGATGGAATAATACGAGACGCAGACACCAGAACTGGAAAATCAAAAAAAAGGTGCTTCGGACAACAGAGGACTCAACAATAACAGTCTGGGTCCTCGGCACTTGCTTATAATAAACCCAGCTAGCAGGGAACCTTCCCACATCATTGGCTAACGTTACCTACAAGTTGCAATAATGTTTTAAAGAAAACATTTTAATCTTCGAAGTACTTTTTAAGGATGTTTATAATTTCAAATAATGTCCCTATATGGTCAAATGCTGACTAAGACGCAACATTCGGAGGATGTTTTGGTGATGTTGAGAGGTGACAGATCCTAGAATGTTCTTTCATAAAACATTTCACATGTTACATGAAAACAAAAGAACATTTTCAAAGCGACATTCAGAAAATGTTATTTTAAAAATTGAAAATGTAATGTAATGTGATGTTAACCCAAAAAGAACATTCTGGGAACTAAAAGAAAACTTGCCGCTGAAAACGCTACCAAAACATTGCATCGTACCATTATCATAACATTTTTAGAACCAAAACTTGCTAGCTGGGTGGACACTTGTGGACTCAGAAAAAAAGATTTTAACAAAATCTTGACTTTGAGCTGAGTAAAGATATTCCTTTCTTCTTCTCCTTTGTGTTACAAACACAGATACATGAAAAAAAAAGATGACTTTTTGCGTCTGTACTACTGAACATTTTTGTTTGGAGGATTTTATCTGTGTGACCGAAGCACTTAAAACAGGGCAGCACTGACTGGAACTTCATGAAGTTGTTTTATGGACAAAAAGTAAACATGAAATTGTACATTTAAAAAAAAAAATTTAAACCAGTGTCTTGATTAAATTTAGATTTGTATTTTTTTTTGTTTTGCCTTTTCTTTATGATCATTAACCATATACTTTTTCAGTAATGAATGTAGCTACCTCGACATCACCCATTGGTTTGTGGACTGTTCTTCTGAAGCCCTGATTTGGCATTCCAGTCATCGCCATCTTACTTTCTGGAGCCAGAAATCACAGAAAAACTATCACATCCAGCTGGGAAGTGAACACTGGACTCCCACATTAAAGTCCAGGGTTTGTTTGATGTATTCACCGCACCTCCTGTCCACCCTTTAGGGACCTTCATGCTCCTTATATTACGTAGATCCCAGCAGCGTTTCAACCTGACACCATCCAGTGGCGTGTCATTCAGACTTGACAAGTTCCATCTGGCCGTGTTCACAACTGAGACCCCGCTGTCCGTGTGTCATGCTGCTGTTGCAGTTGGCATTCAGCTGTCCACCATTGTATAATAACACTGCAGACGAGTCTGTCCGGCTGCATCCTCAGCTGAAACTGTCGAGCGGTGTATCATGTGTTTGTAAAAAGTGGCTTTTGGTGTCTCGATCTTACGCCAAAAGTATTGCAAAAGCCGCAGTATTTGATGACTTTGGAGTGAGAGCTTGCTGAAGGTTGCTGCTTATCATAAACTGCTAAAATTTTAAGCCGATGATGATTTAAATGACATAAAGTCTTTACATACAGAGCCTTTATTACCTTCAGTTGGTGCTGAGGTTGAAGTTGGTGGATTTATTTTAGTTTTTTATTGATTTATTGTGTGTATGTGTGTGTGTGTGTGTGTGTGTGTGTGTGTGTGTGTGTAAGTGTATGTGAAGGGGAACATGTCCTTGTGCCCATGAAGTCTGCACACAATGAACCACACTGACCCACATCTCCCTCCTTATCCAAACCTGCCATCCTCCCTCCCTCCTTTTTCTCACTTCCTCCCTTCTCTCCTCCTCCCCTCCATCTGTCTCTGTGTTTACTCAGTCTTGTCCACAATCGCTGTGCCGGCTCGTCCAAGGCCGTGGAAGAACGTAAAATGAACCTCCACTCATCCCGTTTGCCTTGGCTGCATTCATGTTTCACCTCAAACAAAAAAAAACGAAAAAAAACAAAAAAACAACAAGAACAAAGCGTGAAAAGTCCCACCTGACACGCCTGAAACCTGCTCCCCGCCATGCCAAATCTTGGCAGGGTCACTATGTTCTGTGCCAACAGGGTCTGAATTGACTTTAGGGAACCTGCTTGTCACCATGGCGAGAAAAAAACAACTCACATTTGCAGGCAAAATCTCATCGCGCGGGACAGATCGAGTCCAGGACGAGAATACAAATCTCACAATGAAATGCTCAGAATCAAATGATAGTGTGCGAACAGGAGGCAGAGGCCGCGTGCAGGGAGATGACACCGCGCTGCTGGCGGCCCGCAGGTAGTTTGTTTGCTGTGAATAGAGATGTGATGAATACAAATATGCTGCTGAAAGATTCTGGGGCTGACCTTGTGTGAAGTGGATGGAAAGTGGTTGAGAATGTGCGGGAATGACTGTGTGGCCCTGACACATCTCCATGAGAATATTGAGACCCATCGTGTAAAGTAAATAACACGGCGGCTTGAATGCGAACCGACGCTTCACTGCGGATGTGACATCAATTCACTGCAATGGTAATAGAACAAACTTTTCTTTATATTCATACTCTTCATTGTGGAAAGACAGATGTTGAACAGTGTTTGGGAGACGTGGGGCCAATGGAGATTTGTTTCACGAGTGTTTTACAGGCTGTGTGGAACATTTCAATCTGAAGTGCTTTACACAACCATTGATGCATGTAAAAGACATGCAAAGACATAACAATCTGTCATTTCAATTTAGTAAACACCAAAGTTGTGGACCAAACGACCAACCGACATGGCCAAGCTGCCATAATTTTCACTTTATCAACCGTTGAAATTCTGCAGCAGAAATGGTCTGCTAGTGCCTACATTGGTATTTTTGCTTATTGTTACGTCATTTTTTTGAGTATCTTCAAATGCTTCATTTCCCTAAAGTCTGTACAACCTAAGCTAAAAGGTTATGTAGGTCAATAAACCATAATAATTACAAAAGTATTGACATTGTGTCATTAACCTTTTGAAAACAGACCTCCTCCTTGTTTGCATGATCCTGTTTAAATAGATCTAAAATTAAAGCCATAATAGCTAGAGCATTAAATCTTTTTGCAGCAGAAACATAAGAATTCTGTCCTCTCTGTCATCATGTTCTGACCGTATGTTATCTTACATTACGTGCGTGGCAAAAGTAGAATTTCGGGCCAATATTTCCTTGTAATGGCCGCAGGTTCTCATAATCCTGTATTGCCCTACAATAAAAACAGTAATAGCTCGAGCATCCATTCTTTCAACAACAGAAATCTAACTCCTCTGTCTTCTGATATATGATGCTACACACAAGAAATTAAGTCATTACACCACGGTACCTGCACTGCATTGCACTGGTTCAGTCGTAATTACAGCATCTAGTTTGAACCATTTTTAGCATTTTGACCAAAAATACACTAGTTTGGAAGCTGAAAAGCTGGTTCCCAGCTGTAACCAAAATACAGGTTTTTGCCGTCAGTGGGCTTCTTTTATTGTACAGGTTTGAGAGAGGGGCAACAGTAGCAAAAGCACTTTCTTTTTTTAACTGCTAGCCGCTAACTTTGTCTTATTTGCCATTTGGCGGTGGGTGGCAGATAGTGTGCTGTGGACTTATCAGAGCATGTATTTCTGGCAGGTTGCCATATCAAAGCCTCCAGGTGTACTGGTCACAATATGTAACTCACATGTGTGAAATTGTTTCTGTAATAATCAGAGCAGCCTCATGAAAGGAGGAAACATGTTTGAAAGTTATTTTGGGTGTTTTTAATGACTTCAGAGCCCTTCAAAAACTAATCTGGAAGCTTTTCACCTCTTTTTGCACACTGCAACTTTAAGGCAGGCCCTGTTTCTGACTGATCTGATTATGATCAATTTAGTTCATACACTTGAATGGCAATTAAATTTGTGTATGTGTTATAATGTGATTAGTTGAGTGTTAACAGAATTACATCTCCCAGTAATGAGCAGGGAACCCATATGTGCACCAGTGTGTTGAGTTCCCCACGTTTAATACTCTTTCACTGAACAGTGGATCTTTGCTTTCAATTTGACTTTGCAAGTTAACGAATTTTTTGTTAATTTGTTTTTGTTTAACATTAAACAAGTCTCAGATTGAATTTTCTTTAGCAAGGAAGACCTGGATAAGACAAGACAAGTTGCATACAAAACAATAAAAAACAGTACAGAGAGCAAAAGTAAACAAAAACACAAGAAAAAACCCCAACAAAAGACAAAAACAAAACCTGAAACTTACACCAAATGCATTTTCCAATGGAGCTATTACAACAGTCTTAAAATGAGCTATTGTTGGCTGTCTGACGTGGAATAATCAGTCTTTATCAGTGTTTTAAAGTCGGATATGTGAGCTCTGGAAACCAAGATCTAGCACGGTGACTAAATATTTTTTTAGGTCTCTTATCTTGGGAAGTTAATTAGCTCATTATTTTGGGGACACAAACCAGTTTCTTGTGATCTTGACTTCATTCAATTATGCTCTCGAGATAAGACATTGCTTTATTTGTTTGTTTCTGTGATTGTTTTCTGTATTATGTATTTCATTTATTTGTTATGTGATACGCCAAATTCATAATTCTGGTGCTAAATAAGGAGGAAGAGTGATGGAAAATCGGTTTGGCTGGACACAGGCGTCTTGACCTGACTGGCTGTAATCACATCTGTGTAACCAAAAATGTTGTGCTCTCAGTTCTGTTTGTTGTTTTATTTGTTTGTTTGTTAGTAATCAGGATATAAGTGAAAGTAAAACAAAGGTGGATGATTCTTTCAAAGTAAAAACCTTCAAACATGATGGCAAAAAAGGTTGAGGGGCGTAAAGTCTTATAGAGACTAAAAATGTTCTGCTCGTATCCTTTTACAGCACCTATGGTAACATCTTATAATGAACCTGGCAATGATTTATGGATATTAATCTAGCAAAAGCTGCAATCTTCCACATTGCACCTTTAATGACTTGAAGAGCCTGTGACATACTGTGCATACACATCTTGCATATTCATTTGTACCGGCAGGAAGGGTGTTTTATCCAAGTGTGTGAAAATTATACTCCTGCATCCTCCTCCCCTGTGTTTTTTGTCTGAGTCCCTCGTACGGTAGAGTTATGACCTCAGCTGTCCATAAACGGGACTAACTGTGGTAGCAGAGGACCAGGTCAATTGGAGGCAGAGTGTTACAGCTGTCAGAGGAACGCGCTCTCTCATCTCCTCTGTCCGTCACATTAAATCGGCAGGGCCTTGTAAAGGACAGCCGGGCAGAAAGAGCGCTCGCGAAGAATGAAATGATGGAGGAGGCTCTGAGGAGGGCAAAGGAGTGAAAAGTTTATGTCCAGAACCAAGAAAGAAATGTAAAGAATGCAGAAATTTCCCATTGACAGGTTAGTGGTATTTATCAACAGAAGTGTAGTTTAACACATTACTGTATAATCACCTGACAATACGTGGTGTTTCTGTTACGTTAGAATGAGCCATTCATATCGTCACAGGGAGAGGTTCCTCTTCAGTGGAGCCTGTCTTGTTGCACTGTTTCCACAGTAGCCCAGAATGTACAAACTGGCCCCTGAGAAGGCCTTTTGCATTTCTACCTTAAAACAATTGTGTGTTAACCGTAGGCAGGTCTGACAGCCCGTTCTCCTTCTGAACTCGTCAAATAGTGCCGTAAATAGTCTGCTCATCACTGAAGATGAGAGCGTGCTCAGACTGAACTGGTGGCATTATTATTATATGCCGGTGGATGGCTGGACGGCACCAGGCGCATCCACATGCAGCATGCATGGCTGGCGACACTTGAGAATGCGGCCGGATAGAAAGAGTCTCGTGAAATGCAGAAGCACAGCATCTGGAATTAACGCTGCCAGTAACAATGTGATATAAGGTGTGTGAGTGTACTTAGCGTGGGTAGTTGGGGAGGTGGATAAACAAATGTCTTTCATGTAGTAGTCTGGAGTTTGCGTCCCATGAAGATGTTTTTTTTCTTCACCTCACCGTGTGCCTCTTTTACTTAAACCTAATCACCTGTGACCGTGTTGCCTAATCCTAACAATCATGACAGTCCACGCTGGTTGCTACGTGCTCATGTTGTGTAAGCATGAGGACCGTACTGAGTCATACCACCATGTGCATTTGTTTACATCACAGTAACGGCATCCAAGAGCGTAAAAACAGCAGATGGTTACCTAAAACGATCAAAAAAGTGTCAAGTTGTTTTAATATGTTGGATATGTTTGTTCAAGTCAAGTCAAGACAATTTTATTTATAGAGCCCATTATCACAAAACATGGTGTGCCTCAGCGGGCTTTACAGTGTACGACAGTACAGTGTAAAGTACAGTGTTCAGGGATTTCTGGTCAGTAACGGGAAACAAGGCCGTGGTCATTTGTGTTTAAATGATAAAATATGTGTGAAATATGTTAAGAAAAAAATCATTTATCATTTTGATTCACCTGAACTTCACCTGATTCAACATCTACTGAAGTAATATCTGTGATAGTAGAGCAAATCTAGATTCAGTTTATTTATTTATTTAACTTGAAAGCAACAACAAACCCTCCAAAAGCATCAAACATTAAAGACTTTCAGAGACAGATTCTCTTCATCTGCCCTCCTGCTTTATTCAGTCTCTCAGCTCTGCTTTCTGTCTTATTCAAAGAAGCTTTATTGACGGGAATGTCAAATACTAGCAATATTGCAAATATACGATCTGTTTGTATGCCGCATCTGTCTTTTGACTGCCTGCACGTCTCCCTCATTTCTTTTTTTTGTCTTCCATCCTCAGCCTCCTGCTATTAAAATCTCTTGTGATTTCTCAACGTCAGTCTCTTTTCTCTCCATCTCTCTCCCTCTGTCTTATCTCATCGCTTCTCCTCTCAAGTTTTGTTTCATGTTTCTGTCTTTTGTTTTCAGCCTCAGTTGTTTTATCGCTCACCATGTTGCTGCCTCATCCTTCCATATCTCTGCTTATTATTTCTCCTTCATGCACTGAAGTTAATAGAAAGACGTGAGGTGTAGCAGGTGTGACGGCTGACAGGTGTGTTTGTGTGTCAGAGGGCAGATGTGCACATGTGGGAATAGATGTGAAAAACTTGTGTACTGCTTCTCAGTTATGGATTTTAGTGAAAAAAAAGTTACAGCTTACATTGGTATGTGTTTTCTTTTTTCCATTTTCTTTACATTATGAGCTAAAATTTGTGCTTTGTTTTGTTTGTTTTTGTTTTGTGTTCAAAACTCGAGGCTGCCGATGATGCGTTGGCTGTGGTCGACCAATTACTCTATACTTACTTCACTCATCAGCCCACTTTCACTGAAAAAATGACCACATAGGTCCACTGTACAAGCAGCTTATTATGACCTACATTTATGTTTAGTGTAAGGTGCTGCCCTTTAGTGACCGTGATAATTTCTATAAGAGAAGAGAAGGAATGATATGACGTGCCATAAAAAGTCTCAACATATTCTCATCCCAAGTGTTCACATATTTTCACTTTGCAATAAATTTCCACGTCTACATATTATGCTCTAGGTATCCTTCTGTGTCTGCTCTTACCCTCCCAGGATGCTGCCACCATGATGTCAACACAAGCACATGGTGGGATTATGCTGCACGTGGTTATGTTAAGACAACAAAATCACAGGGCAACCAATGCCAGGGCCTCAACAAATACGCGTGCTATGGATTACACAACAAGGGTGGTGGAACATGGTAAGGTGTAGAAAAAACATAACAGAAAAACAGAAAAAAACTTATCCCATCACAGTCAGATGGGAAGCGAACACCGGACTTCTGCATGAAAGTCTAGGATTTGTTTGATCCATCCACCACCCATCCTGTCCACCCTATAGGGACCTCCGTGCTCCTTAAATTACATCAATACTGCAAGTGTTTTGAACCTGACGCCGTCCAGCAGCACATCATTCAAATGTGTCAAGTTCTCTGCAGCTGTGCTCTCAACTGATGCCTTCCATCTGCGTATCATGCTGTCATGCAGGTGCCATTTGGTGGTGTATAGTAACATCGTGTAGACACGAAAAGTGGGTTTTTGCATCTGGATCTTATGCTAAAAGCACTGCAAAAACTTAATCAAAACTACTTTTTTGGTTTGGTCTGTCTGATCCATAATATGTCAGCAACATATTACAGATATCCATCCCCCTTCTCACTGTTCCTTCATATGAAAATGACTGTGATTTGCCTCGTTTGCTTTGGCCACAAGTGAGAATGGCTCACCTGTGGCAGAAGCAAACAAGTCCACTTATGTTAAAATATCTGCCTACATCAACAAATCTGAGGTTGAAAAATGATGGGCCATATCAGTAAACTGTGCCTCTGATAACCAGTAGTACAATTCCACAAACATTTTGAATTATAGATAAGTGTGAAATGGAGGAAAAAATGGCAATCTTCTAGAGCCACTGTATTAAAAAAAAGCAGACAGAGCAGCTTTCAGTCCACCGCTCAGATAAAAGCATTTCAGGCATGTACAATGCAACAAGGACCACATGGAAATACATGGTTCTCTTTGAGTGATCAACACATGAAGATGCTGCTTTGACAAAAACAAAAAAGGGAATATGGAGTGATGTAGGACGAGAGAGATCAAAAGAAACTGTCCCAATTCGTGGCCGGGATCCTTTGAAGTTCACATTTCTAGATCAAATATGTCATAATGGGTCAACAAGGCCTGCCCTATTTGAAAGGATCCAATAAAAATTTCCAAGAAATGCATCTTTTTTTGCCCTAGGACAATGAAAGTGGTGTTGGCAGCTAATGAACAAAGATATGAAGTAGAAGTACTTAACCTTGGCGCTTTTCTTTGGCTTTCTGAGGCCTTTCACGATGCCATAATTATTGATAAAAAGCAAAGCAACACCTGTGAGAGAGTGGAAAAGAGAGAAGAAAAAGATTGGGGGTGAAGGTGGAAGCAGGGAAGGATGGTTCAGTTGGGAAATGGAGCAAAGTCCCATAGACAGATGGCGAGGGGCGCTGGGAGAATTCATCCTCCCATTATGAAAACACCACAAAGCACGAAACTCCAGCTGTGAGCGGCACCCAGCGTACCGCCGGCAGCCACCAAGAGGCAGCAGCCTGCCAACAAACACCCGCTAATGAATGGAAACGCTCCATTCAGAGGCACGGGGAATGTAGATGGGTAGCAGCACGGCCTCGTCTGCATTACATGCTCGTCTGCATTACATGCTCGTCTGCATTATTAAGCGGTCACGGTGAGTTTCCGTGTGATCTGTGGGTTGGATAGATTCACAGACTGATCACCAGTGACGGGTGGGAAATGGAGGGAGTGGATTTCTAGAGATTTCTTCGGTGGCTCTGGTGGAAATGAGGGAGGGGAGGGGAGGCAACAAGGTGAAGAGTGACAGAAACAGAGTCATGCAGAAAAATGGAAAAATAACACAAGGAGAGAAATCATAAGGGTGGAAAAGAAAGAATAAAGGGGTTAGCAGGGAGGCAGGAAAGGAACGAAAGGTGGAAAAAGAGAAAATAAGATTTGATTAAAGAGAATATAGAGAATTTCATAGACAAGATAGGATAAATTCTACCATCCAAGCCCTCTCAGGTCGGTCTTGTTTGTCTAAATTTGTTCCAAGTACATTCAGTTTCACAGTAGGTCTCTGCTTCCTCCCTACAATTACTGTTTACATGTCATGTCAATCTGGCCTCTCCTTTCCATAAAAACCAACTGGAGAAGACGGGTCAAGCTGTGATTTTGTGTTCGTACTGTACAGTATGTGTCCTCTCCCCACATTTAGCATTGAGAGGCAGGCGGAGTATTCAACAACCGAGCCAATTTCAGATTCCATTTTAGCCCAAATTAATCCAGGAGCAGGAGAGTCTAATACAAAACACTCAGATTCTGCTGGATTTTCAAGGATTAGCCTCTCGGCTGGTGATTTGCTCCGGCAGCTTCTACAAAAGTGGTGCTCGACCAGGAGAGCTAAAGTTACAGTGAAATGAAAGCAATACTCAACATAAGATTGGAGACATAACGATATCTTGATTCATATTTAAAGAGCCTATTTTAATTTGACCACTTGAACTTCACTTGTTTTTTTAGAATAACCTGCATGTATTTTTTCTCTCTTTTCTTTTTATAACTGCAAACATAGATGCAGCTAAACTTTCAACTGTTGTTAGGTTGTCATCAGCCCCTAATGGTAAATAAAGCAATGAAAACAGATATTATTATTAATTTTCCATCCTAGCTTTGATGACAGTATGTCCATGTTTTTTCATCATAAATACTTTATATTCTGTATCTATGACACATTCTCATCCTAACTTGTCAAATATCACTGCGTGATCAATACTGTTCACATCTGCAGGTTATTTTCCAGCATCTGTTGTTTATGTTCTGGAAGTATCGATTTATGCATTGTGTCTTTTCAGAATACTCTTCTGTTTTCACAGTAAATGTACAGTTCCTGCTTGTTTTTCAAGTATTCAATGTCGGTAAAAGCTCTTGCATTTTTACATCTATTTCCTTGTGTAACAAAAGCATGTGCTTACTTTAGAAAAACGCATCATGGTTTGGCTCAACACTCATTAAGAAAGCAACCACTTAGCTCCCAGATGAATGTTCGGGGTCTGATGGACCCATCCACCTCCCCGCCAACACAGCTATAGGGACTTTCCAGCTCCTTATATTACATAGTTACTGGCAGTTTTTCAAAATGATGCCCTCCAGCCACGTATCCAGCCTGTTCTCACTCTGAGGTAGTCAAACACTGTCACTTTGTCACTGGTTTTGGCATTAGATACAGATGCCAAAA
Source organism: Plectropomus leopardus (assembly GCF_008729295.1). NCBI lineage: Eukaryota > Metazoa > Chordata > Actinopteri > Perciformes > Serranidae > Plectropomus > Plectropomus leopardus. The sequence goes on from NC_056466.1 coordinate 2,435,080, forward strand.
GCCACCTTTCATAGTAGAACGATGCGCCACCAGGCGGTGTTAGTACACTGACCAAGAAGCAGTTTACGACGAGATGGGAATGAAAATGGGCTGGTGTCTACTGTTGTTTAAAATTTCTTGCTTCTGCACTTTGCTACCATAGACTGTTAAAATAATGTACATAGCCACTCATTTTAAGACTTTGGGTCAGCATTTCGGTCATCACCATCTTGTTTTTTTGGAACTAGAAGTGACCGCATTTGTGCACAAGCTTTGGAGCCGTGAAGGAGTGAGGGGTGGGTATGACGTATAGACTGTGGTGATGCCCTGCAGAGAGCCTTTCACTCAAATTGTAACTTTAAGCCTTAATAAAATGTAAACAGGTAATATAAATAAAAATTCACCTCCTGTACGGTTGTCATGAACGGGAAAACTAGACCAAACCTATTTTTATACCAGGCTGTGAACACATTTATTTCAGCTGTAAAGTTTTAACATGGGGGTCTAAGGGGATTGAAGTGCTCTTGGAGCCAGCCTCAAGTGGCAATTAAAAGAACTGCAGTTCTGAGACTTCCACATTGGCTTTATTTGTGCAGCCAGAGAGGGTGCCACTTGTTTACTACTTAACTTTTGGAAGACATCATTTGGCTCAGCACACTCATGTTTGTTGGCACTCTGAGCTAAAAACACACAACGCTCAGAGGATTTGGAAACAACAACAGAAAGGAACCGGCAGTGTGCTGGTGACAGCTGCTGGTGAACACAATCTTAGTAATTATTATTTGAGTGTGCTGAGTTAAAATCTGTTTGTGGTAGACAGAGAGGGTCATGTATTATGGTTAGGTTTTCCAAATTTACACAGTCAATAAGCAGGGAAAGAAAAATATTGTTCATGATTTTTATGTTGTGACGACCTATTTAAGTCAGATACACTGACACAAAAGGTCGGCAGACTGGCATTTTTTTATAATACTTTTATAAATATTGTGTCTTGCACACATATTGACTATCTGTAGATGTTGCCATGCAAATATCGGGCATCAACACAACATCAGATGCTTGGAAAGATGACAGAGAGCACTGGATTGTAAATTCAGAATCGCTTCTTTTCCTGATGCAAGATGCTCTGACAGAGAGTAGGGAAGCGGTGAGGCTTCCCATCGCAGATGCTGAGATCTGATCTGAGACCGCTCCAATTATAAAGGACACTTGAGGGTGTAGGGAGCCAGCCCTGCTGGATTTATCTTGCAGCTGAAGCACACAGTTTGATGAAGTGTGTTTTCACTTGCATACTGCTCTTTTTGAGCGCTTGTTTGTGCCACATTTCCTAGAGAATAGCTGTATGTATGGAAGTACCTAAAATGCATTTGTCTCTGAGCTAGTGAAAAAGATCAGTTAACACACAGACTGCAGCAGTTTTTGATTTTCAAAAGGATTTTCTCCTATTTATTCAAATAAAAGCATATGTCATCAGAATAAGTTGAAAGATACCTTAATCACATAAAAACTCCATCTTTAATAAGATAAAAAGAAACAGTCCTAATATCCAAATCTCAAAATCTAGCACTCTACTATGAGCAAACTCTTAAAATTTATGGGCCAGTACAGGGTGCTTGGCACTACTTTTGGTTTGCATCCATGCTTACTACAGCAACTCTCATTTGGGTGTGTTTAATCGGTACAAAAACAGGAAAATGTGCAGCTTTTGAGCAGGTCTGCGGGTGTTGGCCAGGCGTGGTGACGGCCTGCAGCTCGTTGTCATTATGATCTTGTGAAATACCACCACTTTGACAGTAATTTCAGCATAAGATTGCAACGCCAAATGGCACCTTTTGCATCCGTATGTGCCACTGGACGGCGTTTAATAATAACATGGCTGGATAGAAAAGCAGTCACGCTGTTATTATACACCAGTGGGAGGCTTAAGGATACCTACAGTGTAATATGTGGATATGGAAGTGTACTGCAGAGTGAGAATATGTGACGACTAAGGAAATTGGAAATTGGAAATTCAGTTGTGGCTTTTTTTAGTGTAAGATTTTAAGTGGCCTTTCTTAAAACCCCTATGAAAAATGTATGGGGCAGCAGTGCCTGCCTTATGCTAAGCTAATTTAACCTGGCTGTGGCTTCATACTGACATGTCAAAATATTTTTTTACATGGTCAAGAATAAACAATATCTGAGCATAGTAATTGTGCAGAAAGAACATTAACATGAAACATTTTCATAAGAGATAAGAAATGGTCCAAAAGGCTAAACTTTGTTTTAAAATGGGTCGGTTTATTCAGATCTGTTTATCTGACATATTAGTGTGTATGTGTTAACAGTAGCACAATAAAAACGCACATGTAAATGCATGTCGATCTATATCCACAAGTCTCTGCTGTGGAGAGGGAGATGGTGGTTGTGAGCTTCTTTCTGAAGCACTACTCCGCTAAATAAAAGGAACCACAGAGACATGACTTCATACAGTACAACCGGCAGTGATATGAACATGCATGAGCACACACATACTTGCAAACAGGCTGGCAGGTGGTGGAGCAGCGAATCAGGGAGGCATGAAGACACACACACACACACACACACACACACACAGAGAAACCCCTCTTCTCCCCTTACACATTCACACACACAGCTTTCCTCTCCTCTCACAGAATCCTCACCATCTCTGCAGATCGCTTTGCATCCTCTGCTCCCTTAATCGCTCTTGACATTTTTTCGTTTTCCCGCGGGGCAAATGCTCCATTCCAGCCCCGCAGATGCCAACGTCATCCTCGGACATCCCGGCTACTCGGCTCTTAACGCTCTGCAGTTTGCTCACGTTCCTGTTGCTGGGGCGACGATGCATCTGGCCAGGCCGGTTGTGCGCCTGTGGGAAAAGGTTCTGAGGATCGGCCTGGGATGACTAATGGAGTTTAGGGTCAGGCAGGTCCGTAGCCACCCTGCCTGCTGTCCGCCCTGTTGGGAGACACTCTATTAAGGAGTCGCTCTGTTTCCATGGAAGAAGAAATCTTATTCCAGAGGTCACCTGCCAAAAAATAATGTTAGAAGAAACAATTTGCTGCCGCCTGTGAGAGGCAATAAGTTTATTGCCCCATAGTTCACAATAATATACTATATCTGACAGATGTATATGGTTGTTTATCAATACCATCACAAGTGATTAAATTTACTTCACAGCCTTAATTTTCTTTTTGAACAGAAACTCGACCAGACTGTTTACACTCTTATGGGTCTCTTCCACTGGTTTCATGTTTTCACAGATTTATTACAAAGCACAGAAACTTGATTTCACAACTAACTCTTTGCATTTTTCCAAAATATTGTATGTCACTGAAAACCATGGATACATTACATTCATATGGTATTATGCAGTAGGTGTAGGTGCAAACTCCACTTGGTTATGGTTCGGACAATATCATGTTTTGGTTAAAAAATCCAATGTCTGGTGGCACAAAAGCCACTGGACACACCATGACAGATGACTAAAAGAGATCTGCAATCAGTGGCACAAAAGCTGCTGGAAAAACAGTGATGGGTTGCTACAAACACCCATAATTGTGGTTATAAAAGTTATTGATGGCCATGGCCACCGGGTCTCAAACAGTGGTCTGCAGCTCGGCAGCTGTCTTACCTCCTGCTTCTAATGACAAAGTTGGCTGTATGTCATTTTGAAATGTTGATACAAGATGTATGAAATGTAAAAATTCAACCTATCCATGGTTTTCAGAAATGTAATCAGACAGTTTCTTTGAGCAACTGGGCTGCATTTTTTTGCACTTTTAGAAGAACGTGAAGAACTAAGGGAAACCTTATATTTTCTACTGAGTAGAAATCAATAGAAGAAAGTGAGAGCAGCCCACAATAGACTTATATAAGTGCTTGGAGCAGTGTTTAGCACATCTTTCCTTCTTCAGTATAAAAGTTTCAGTTGTTTGTTTGTTTGTTGCCTGTTTGGTAACAACAGTCAGTGTTTGTTTCTTTTAAACATAACTTTAGCCGTTTCCTGCCTGAATTCAATGGTGATTATTGTAACCATAACAATGTCATGACGTTTTTTTTGTTTTTTTGTTTTTTGCAACCAAGACCTAACCAGACCTTAACCTGAGCTGAGTAAGAGCCAATGAGGGTTTTTATTTTCGATACGGCAGTATCAAACTCTGCATTCATTCAACTTAAGCACCCTTTAATTTGTTTTTGTATGGTATAAAAATGTATTAAAAGACTTGCAACTTGCTTGAGCTTCTATTCATAATGTGTAGTTTAAGTAGTGACTGAATCAAAAAGTCTACGCTCAATTAGTCCAAGCCAATGTAGGTTTGACAAAAATAATTCCATACTTTTAATTGATGAGTCAGTGAACAGATTATCATGTGAACATTAATGAAAAACCTTTTTTACCTTCTGATTAGTCAGCAGTTTTTGTAGAGGACTTCTTGGCCCCTCTGAAATTCTATCTTACTTTTCTACAAAACTCACGATGCAGCCTTAAATTTATTCCTTGATCTCTGAATTTTTTTGTCCTCCACTTCACTCAGTATCGTTTTTGATATTTGGCCTCAATCTCTACTTGAAGTAAAAGATGGAAAATCACAATTTAAAGAGAGCTTTTTACAAAAAGTCTTTGAAATAAGCTTTAGAAATGGACATCAGTTTATCAACTCTAATCGCCCTGTTGCTCAATCATTTGTGGCTGCTTTTATCAGTGGATAAAACACAGCAAAATCTAAAACTGTGCATGACTATAGCTAAAGAATTAACACATGGTCCTGTAAGTCTTCAAACTTTTCGAATTACTGCGACTAATCAATATATACAAGATGTTGATATAAGAAAACATTTGCGATAAAGAGGTAAAAGAGAGGAAAACAAAAAATAAATACGAAATTAGTTTTAGATTCCTCTACTCTGCAAGGTAAAAACTGGCCTTCGCAGTGTGTGTTTATTCAGCACAAAATAATGAATTTTCTTGAAGAATCTAATTTGTATATTGTTTGAGTCACTTACAGGCCATCAGTCTAATAAAAAGATGGGTCAGGGGATAATTATGGACTAATCATCAATTTAATTCATGCAAAAGAAACCAAATAAGTGAATCCAGAGCCTCTTTCTCAGTGTATCTTGTATGATGCTGAAAATCAGATTTTCTGAGCATAACAGTAACGTTACAAACAGAGATGAAAGGCCCCCCACAGCTAGACGCCCTGATACCACTGGCCATGCAGTCTGCAAGCTGCGTTTTCTGTATATTGAGACAGTTTGCCACTGAGAAGAGGAGTGAAAACCAGCGAGGAGAATCTTAATACATAATACAACACATCATTTGATAACTGCATACTGCTTTTTAATGAGGAAATGATATTGTCCTGCTTCTGTGCTTACACTGTGCTTAGTATGGATTTGGATTTCATCCTGGTGCTTCTGTCACTGTATCTCAGGGCATTTTGGGGGGTGTTATTACAAAGACAATTATTTAAAAATAAATAAATAAATAAGAATAACCTGGGGGAAATTTTCCAGAAAACTATATTTATAACTATTATAATTAGATATTTTAAATTTTGTTACAGAAAAAAATGTATACTAAGTATACACTTATTTTGGGGTTAACTTCTTGTTTATTATTGTTTTTTACTTCTCTGTTTTCTTTTTATTTTTATTTTTAAATATTTCTTTTGTATCTTTTAACTAATTTCCTGCTAATTATTTGTTTTTTTCAGGCAGATTATTTACTGTATGTGTCTGATAAAACTGTGATGCTGGTCATAGGCTATACTTGACACAGGCACTAGCTTGAGCGAATGACAGTAACTCTGAAACCTGTGATTTCTCAAAATTTGACAGCCAAAAATATTGGTGTTTCTTTCGCTCAGCACATTAAAGAAATCAGAAAAAGACTGCCTTTTTCTCACCTCTTTTTTTGTTCATGGGTGATGCTGAGACCCTATTTCATCCATCAACATGGTTTCTTTCTGAGAGGTTTCTATCACCTGGCTCAGATGATACTCGTAAGAACAAGAAGGTGACCTGCAAAAAATTGTTTTGTGGTGACATTTTGTTTTTATTTTATTTCTGGGTTCGGTTGTTGGTAAAACAAAGAAAATACAGTTCAGAGGTGCTGAAAAATAAATAATTTAAAATAAAACGAATATGAAAACAATTTCTTTAATGTGTTAATCCTCTAGCTGCTGACTTTGTGTTGGCTGTTTCTTCTCCACCACCTGGAATATGAGAGCCATTTGGATGCAATGGAGAAGAGATGTACTGGTCAATATTATAAAAAAGCAAAACATAGTCAATTAAATTGTATTTCCTGAATTATCTTCATTTTAAAAGTGTATTATATTAGTTGAATGTATGCTGCCTAACCAAATGATTTCATATATTATCTGAGATTTGAGTATTAGTAATGATCATTTATCTCTAACATTACAAGCAACTGAGAGGGTCAAATGTCAATACCACTGTGAGCTGACGTAATTCCAAAGAATGATGAATGATTTATAAATAAAGTGCTGGGAAGATACTACAAACAGGGGCTGATGCAAGAGTTAGAATAGCAAATGTGATCTTCATCAAATCCAGCTAATTCACATTGATTAGACTCAGGCTACTAATTGTCACACTACACCACTTTGCCATTGAGCTTTGCTGCTGTAGCACATTTTAAGTTTGCTGCGTAATTTGTTACCGCGTTGAGGACATTTTTATGATGCTCACATTCATTTCCGCTGAGCTACTTTCCGCTTAGCTCCTGCTGGAGTGCATTTGAGTCTGCATGTGATACATTTCTGTTGGCACCACTATGGTAAAAGGTTTTTTTCTTTTATTCCATAAGCCACTCAGCTATTCTGATTCATGGGCCATAATGAACTGTGCTCTGCTCTTTGCAGGGTTGAAACTGTGAGACTGCAGGCTGCATGCTGAGATCAAGCTAAAATGCCTCCTACCATGAATAACATCAATGTGTAAATGAACAGATGAAAGCAGGCATGTGATTAGAGTCCAGGTTATGACATGGTCAGGGTCAGCTAAGATATTACTTTAGAGTTTATGAGGTCAAAAAAGTGAAATATACTGTATGTCATAAAGACAATCTGCAACTCGTCTGAATAGTTTTGATTATTTAATGAGGGCCTGTGACTCAAAATATACAAACAAAAGGAAATTGGAAATAGAAAAAATATTTAATGCTGAAGAAATTCATATTTATATTGCACACATATTGTTCCATTTAAAAACAACATGAACTGATAAAATATTTCTTTTAGTATAAACACTTCAGAGCAACTTTTTGAATCTGGCCTTCCTGCCATTACACTGTATACAATATCTCAAGGTTTATTAACCCTTTGAAACCTGGATCGCCATCATTTTTTTGGTGTTAGGCTGCCATTCACAAGCCATTCAAAAGCCATTTAACTGTGTTTAACCTGAGCAAATTGGTTTTCAATTCTTTCAAAAATTATGGGGGAAAGTAAAACAACTTGGTAAGAAATGTCCACAAAATTCCCAAAAAAATAGTTAATGGTGACAAGAAAATTACCTAAAAATAATTTTTAAAAAATGGGGAGAAGGTTATTTGAAAATTATCCCAAAAAAGTCCAGAGAACTATATTTAGAATTATTATGAAATTCAAAATTATGTTAAAGAAAAACCATCTATACATGTATTTTATTTTTCTTTTCAATTTTCAAACTTTTTTTTATGGTCATTTTCTTGTTTGGTACTTCTCTGATTATTTTCTGTAATGTTTTGTAATTTTAAACCCATTTCTTGCTAATTTTTGTGTCATGTTTTGATAAGTTGCTTTTTGCTTTCTCCCCATATTTAAAAAAGCAAATCACCAAATAGCTCAGGTTTCAATGGGTTAAAATCACTCGAAATGGTCCAGTCAAAAATATGTTGTTTGTCCTGGCCCTCTAAAATAGCATGAAGGTGTGTAAGGTTTGACTGGCTCTTGGAGCCAGCCTTCAGTAGCCATTGGAGGAACTGCAGTTTTTGGCATGCTTGAAAATAATTCGATAAACAAAGCTGCATGGTTAAAATATTTATTTATTTATTTATTTATTTATTTCTGAGCAACTTTAGTGCAGTTGAGCAAGGCAGGGATATGGCTTCAGCGGAGCAGCTGTGAGGCAGCAGCAGAGGGCTGGATGTCAAAAGTGCAGCTCCCAGGTGTAAATGCAACTGTGTAGGTTTAGAAAGAAAAAGGTTAGTAGTCTGTGAATCCCTTGATGTTTGGTAACCTAAAGAGCAAGTTCAAAACTCCTGAGAAAACAGAGGAATGAACTCACACACACGAACACACGCACGCACACACACACACACACACACACACACACACACACACACACACACACACACACACACTCGGTAGGACTTGACATTGTGTGGTAGCCACTGGTCTCGTTGCTGTCAATCCATTTCTCATCAGGAGGAAGAAGCCAAGGAAGACAGACGCAACCAGGGACTCAGCTGTCCACTAATCTCTGGGTGAGAGACATAGAGGGAGACTTGGAGCAGCGAGAGAACGAGTCTGTCTGTCTGCTGCTCGTCTCGCCTGGCTGCTGTTACCATGACAACGGGCCGAACCCAGGAGCGGGGCGCTTGAGATTCTCCTCGTCTTCATCCCCTCTCTCTTCCCTCTCTTCTTCAATCTGTCTCTCCCCTTGACCCACTCTCCTTTTACCCCCCTCCACTCATCTTAAGCTCTTTCACTATTTCTTTTTGTCGCCCGCACATATTCTCTCCCCTTCAATTTGTCCCTCTTCATCACTTTATAATACCACCATCACTCTCTTTCTCCTCCTTTTTCTTAATTTCATAGTTATCCCCCTCTTTCTCCATATCTCCATTGTACCACCTCTCACCCTCCTCTTCATTTGACAGTGCAATAACGGTCGTGTCTGACAGAATTTCTCATGTCAAATAAAGAAATGTTGATTTAAGAGTCATTATTTCTGTATTTTTTTGCAACAGCCTGTGTTCATCTCATAGATGCCTGTTGATATTTTTGTTCAAATTGAATGAATTTCTCTGGTGCAAGGAGATGATGCCACTCATCTGAATCTCTGTTCAAAAGCTCTGATTGGCTCAGTTGTTTTTCCAGTTGGGAATCAGCCATCAGTGACCGTCAGACATGTTTGAATTGATGATAAAAGTTTGCATGTTTTCCAAGTGTCTGCTTGAGCTTTCTTTGGGTTTTCCGGCATCCTCCCACAGTCCAAAGACATGCAGGTTAATTGGTAACTCTAAACTGTTTGCAGGTGTGAATGTGAGTGTGAATGGTTGTCTGCCTCTATGTGCATTAGCCTTGCAATAGTCTGGCGACCTGTCCAGGGTGTGCCTGGTCTTGTGACGTTTGAGATGAGTTTAAATGTATGTTCTGTGTTGGATAAGAGTGGAGAAGGTGATTCATTGATGGGTTATCCACACCTATTAAAAAGTGACCAGCTCCATCTTTGGTTTAATAAAAGCACAAAAAGGGAAAATTCAACTTCCATCTTTGGGCCAAATTTTTTTTGTTGAAGGGCTGGATTTGACCCACGGTGTCAGGACTGAGGAAACGCAGACAGAGCAGGCAGACAGGTCCAGTTCAGTGATTTATTCCCATAGTGAAGGTATATATAGGCTTACAGGGAGGTACAGGTTAGAGTTCAGGCATCAGAAGTTTGAAAGCAAAAACACGAGACAAGAAAGCAACACTGTTACAGGCATAGTGCCTGTTTCATACTGCAGGGCTGACGAGGGAAAGTGGAATCAGGTGAATAAGTGGGCGTGGAGGTTCAGGTCACTGCAGACTGGAGGGAAAAGGATTGCTGCAGTGCAAATGAAGGGAAGTGGAAACAGGTGTGCATGTCATGATGTCAGGTGAGGTCAGAAGGCAAAGAGGTCAGAGGCTTCATTTATATATTAAAAATAAAACATATAATGCTTGAAACAAACTGCTGAAAACAAAGTAGCAAAAACGTAGCAGTGAAAACACTGCCTTCCAAAATGACATGAAAATTATAACCTGACAACCTTTTAAAACTAATGCAAGGCAAGTTTATGAATATAGCACATTTCAGCAACAATGCAATTAAAAGTGCGCTGCATAAAAACATCAAACATAGTGGTGCAAAAGTAACACATTATATATGACATTTAAATGCTTTCTAAAAACTTTAGAAAGTCCAGTACTGATGGACTTTAAAAAAATAAAAACAGCGGGGCGGGGTACACCCTGGACAGGTCGCCAGACTATTGCAGGGCTGACTCATATAGACAGACAACTACAGATTATATATTAGATTATTTTAGGTAGGGTATATATGGGTGTAATGTGTCCAGTCAAGTCAAGTCAATTTTATTTATAAAGCCCATTATTACAAAACACGGTTTGCCTCAGAGGGCTTAACAACATACGACATCCCTCTGCCCTTAGACCCTCACATCACCTAAGGAAAAACTCCCGATAAAGAACTCCTGTGACGGGGGAAAAAAGAAGAAGAAGAAACCTCAGGAAGAGCAGCAGAGGATGATGCGAGATCCCTCTTCCAGGACGGAGAGACATGCAATAGATGTCGTAAATAACAAATGAAATACAATCATGGAAAAAAGATGCATGATAATGGAAACAGACGCAAGTGTGTGTGTGTGTATGTGTGTGTGTGTGCATGTTTTGATGTTTGTATGTAAGGGAATGGCATGCGTCTGTGGTTGATTCTGACTCTGGTTATTTGTGGGCTATGTGGCAGAGAGAGGGAGAGAAAAGAATGGTGGCTGCAATAGAAATAAACCTGATAATGTTTTGAACATCCATCGCCATGTTTCATGAAATGCTATTGCAAGAGGAGAAGTCGCATAACATCACTCAATGGAAACGCAGTCATCTCCCAATTGTGTTTTAGCAACATTTTTGGAAACATTGCTTAAGTTTTGCACAAATCTGTAATAGAAATCCAACTAATGTAACCTGCCTCGCCTTCCTGCCTCTCTTTGCTGCTTTTTCTCTCTCTACCCCTCCCTGGTCCTCATGGCTCATATGTCCACCTCGACTCGCTGTTAAACCTCCTTCATACCCTCCCTTTCCCTCCTCCATTTATCTCCCCACTCTTAACCTTACCTTATCTGTTTCCCTCTCCTCTCTCTCCCCCATCTCTGTCCCCCTATCTCCTTCTTCCGTTCCCCCGTCACACACAGAGGTTTTGACTGTCCCTCCAGCGCTTCACAAATTAAAGCATATTTCATCCACAGAGGAATCTACAATGACCCAATAAACTGCAGGGCTTCCCCTGCTCATCCACTGCTTACACACAGTGTGTTTATATGCAAGTGTGTGTGTGTGTGTCTGTGTGTGGGTGGGTGCGAGTGAGATTATATTACAGCGAGCCTCTAGGTTATACAAGTTCTCATTCCAACACAAAACAAGGCAATTTGAAAACAAGGAAATGTGTTTTTTTCTGTCTCATGCATCCTTTTTTCCCCTTCCCTTGTTTTGATTCTCTCTCTTTTCTCTCCTCCCTTGTTCTCCACCCTCTGTGTCTCTTTTTGCCTGAGGAGGTAGATAGAAGAGCTCCCCACAGGGTTTGCTCCAACTCCTCCTCTGACGCCTCCTTTTCTCTCCTCTCCTCCAGTTGTGCTTTCTTCCCTTTTGTCGCTGCATCTTTCTTTCTCTTTCTCCCACATTTCAGCTGAGACATTTCACTTCCTCTCTCTCTACTTTCCAAATTTTCATACTCCCTTATCTCCCAACCTCCCTCCTTGACTGTAAAAGTACCTTTTCACTCTCATCTTTGAAGTTTCTAGTAGTAGTGAGTCAAAAGAAACTGGGCTTGCTGTGTGGTTTTGAAATGTTTCGTCACTCATATCAGAGGTGTGATTTTCTACAGGAAGTTTCTGAAGTTTCCTGATGTTAAACCTCTAAGGGTTATCAACTCCTTGATACTATATTGTGTTTGTTTGACTGCACTCCTTTTGATATGCTTTGTAAACTACATCACAGAACTACAGTTGACCTTATTTAGCCTTGAATGATGAAAGTTGCCAACCTTTTGAGATCACCAAAGGCGTATGATTGGTTTGAGAGGCTTTCCGCCAGGAGAATTGTAGCTGTTATAGATACAAACAAACAAAACGTAGATAAGATGTTTCTCTTCAAACATCAAAATCACAGAGGAAACATAGTAGTGCCTGCAGTCTCCCCTTCAGGTTGGATATGGCAACAAACTCCATAAAAAAACATTTGGCAGCCTGCATTTGGACTTAGAAGTGAAACCCAGGGCAAAAAAGATTAGCAACATACTTGGAGTCAGTTGAGTGTATCATCAATAGGATTTAAAAAAAAAAACACTCATCGCTATCAAATACTGCCTCAAAAATCGGAGTGTTTTTGGCTCCCAAGCTGAAATATTAATAAACTGTTGAAGCTCTTAAAAGATATAGTCTGCAGGAATTAGGTTACTGTTTGTAAACATAACGTCTCCACACTGCTTGTGTGTACATCACAAAATACTGTACTATTGTAAGAACGTTACATTTGTTGTGATGGAAGAGCCAATAATTTGGCAAGCTAACGAAGCAAACCACTGGCACCCATTCAACAGAAAACAGGCACTGCGTCGCTCTTCATCCTGATCCTTTCCTTTGACACTCAAGAGCAAAAGTGAAAGCCAACCACAGATTTTCTCTCATTTTGGACAAAACTTTGGCCACTTGGCATTTTGCCTCGCTATATTTTTTAGGGGGGGATTTTTCAACACTGTATCCATGATTTTTTAGTTGGTTCCTCTTGGATGCGTGCTGCACCTGGTTGCTACCTTTTTAGAAAGTCCTGAACATGAAAAAATGATTGAAGGATGTAGCTACTGTGACGTCAAACATTGGTTGACTGCAGCGACACCTCGCAGGTAGCCTGTCACTCAAGCTTCTTAATTTCTGGCTTTCAGCGTGGCATAAACGGGTGGTATAACTCAGTCAACCTTTTCTAGTCAAATCCGCCACTCAGTTATACTGCACTCAGATGGAATCCATCCGACAGTAGACGTCAAATTGGATGTCATTTTAGTGAACTTGTGCAGGAAGAAAAAAAAGGTGACGCTGGCAGAGAATACGGTAGACAGCATTGCCGTCCAAAGTTAATTTTTTTTTTTTGCGTAGCTCCCACACAATGAGAAAAAATGGTTGATTTGTACAACTAAAAGCTAAGAATTTGTGGTGTAACGATACCTGCAATTGTGTGATCAAAACCTGTTGAACAAGATGTCACAAGAAAAGCTGACAAACGATGAATAAAGAATGAATAAATTACTTTTTTTTCTTTCCTCAGATAGATTATGAAGCTTACTTTTATGGCTATGTAAATTGCTACAATAATTTCAAAAAACAACAGACACAAAATAATTTTACTGAATACATTGATTAGATTTTTTGACACATTGCCATGGCAACACATCGTCATGCTTGTATTGTATTTTGCCATCCTGCCATACCTTCTGATTTTAATTTTTTTTTCCCCTGCTGTCTGCAGCATTATGCTTCTTTTTGACCAAAGACCTCAAATAAACTTGAGTGATCAACAAACACCACAGTTTACAAGCAGTTTCACCTTTTCATAAGAGTTTTTGAATTGCTCTTACAGCCCCTCACCTTGCCTCGGGATGTTCCAAGTTGAGCTGCATGATGTGGAGAAAGATGTCTGGCCAATTTTGCAAAGTTTGCTGCCACCACAATCCAGACTCACAAAGAAAGCATGGATTGGTACAAAGGCTACATGAGCCACTTCTCTTAATAGAAAAGATGCATAGCGGTATGATGCAAAATGAGTTTTTACATGAGAGATTTCATAAAGTGCATGTAAAAATAAATCCTAAAAACTTCACCAGCACTCCATCTGCCAAGCTGAATCCTCGCAGAAGCCAATTTAAAGAACTCAGACTGTACAGCCATGCTTAGAACATAAATCCATACAAGGTCTTATGTAATTCAATGGAAATAATAGTGATGGTTGTGGTGCTGCAGCTGCAGAGCAAAGCTGTGAAAAGATGTGATATGAAGGGTTATGTGTGGCTTTGACAAGTGTTCATTATCACATGGAATACAACGGATTTGTGTGTGAAAATGGTTTTACCTTTGATGGACTCTCAGAAAACATAGAGATTAATGAGAATCATATTGTACATCCGTGTGTGTGTGGGTGCGTGTGTGTGTTGCAATGACTTAATTTTCCTGCCAATCACATGATGGAAATTAATGCCATATGTAATAACAGTGAGGAATGTCTAATCATGATTCTCTGGGACCTGAAAGACGTATAATTAGGGATTAGATATCTTTCTTTTGCTCTGTATTGACAACACACACACTCACTCACACGTACACACACACACACACACACACACACACACACACACAAGGTCAGAGCACGTGAAAGGCTATTTCGTCGTTAACTGTCAAGCGCTTCAAATGCGCCTAACCACAGGGCTGGTGATGGATGTTAAATGCATATCAGTGCACAGTCTGTAAGTGGCAGAGAGTGTGATTGAAGGGCAGGGAAGCCCTCACCAGGGATAAAGTATCGAGTTAAATAAAGAAACCTTCAGTGCAGACTGGAGCAGCTCAGCGTCATTCACTGCGGGGTTGAGAGTCTGTGAGAGTCTTGACTTTATAAAGCATCTCCGAAGGCCACCGGAGTGAATTCCGCTGGTACGACAACACGTCAGCATTAATAGGACCTGAGAGTACTTGATGCTACAGCTCCTGTGAAAGCATATAAAACATTTCTCTCCACTTAAGTTGGCAGCAGAGTGAGGTGTCCAACTTTGAAGAGCTGTGTAATAATAGACAGTGCTATGATCAGGTGGACGGATATGGAATTATAAGAACCTTTTGGAATTATTTTGGTTACACTTTATGTAACGATTATTAATGAATGGCAAACTGAGTAAAGTATTCCAGGACTTAGTTGTTTTACTGTTAACAAACAATGAAATGATCATTGTCCATGGTCAGCAATTGGTTTTGAAACCATATGCAAACATAAAGTTGCAACTAATGCCTACAGTAATTAGTTAATAGCTAATTATTTGTTTACATGACATCAAATCACATTAATTTAATCACATTAAGTCTTTTATCTGTCATCCATTTAATAATAATACTATGATTAATAATAATAATAATAATAACTTTATATATAAACAGAGTTTAACAAAGCAAAAGCAGAGATGGAAGAAAACAATACAACAAAAGAAAAAAAAAAGCCAAACAGTCCTAGTGAGCACAAGCGAGATGAAACTAGGGTCGAGTTAGGACAATATTAAAACAAAAGAACATAAAAATTGCAAGATGCAAATACTACAAAAAAAAATAGAACAAAACCAGCAAAGGCAATAAAGGCACAAACAAAAGGACATAAATAAGGAAAACATGAATAAAATCTGCGAGCCTTATATTCTCCGGCAGGACGCTCCAAAGCCAGCGGGCCCTGATGGCAAAGGCACTAATAATTATCCACTGATGCACAATATGCCCTTTTCTTGTCAGTTAGACATTTTTTCATTTTGTTATATATGTTTTTACATTTTATTTATTTTTTTATTACATAAGGATTAAAGCTGCACTAAACAATCTTTTTATATCAACAATAGATCAAATAGCTATGAATAGTGTAATACACAATTGGCAATAAACTGATCATCTATATGCTCTTACTTAATTACTTATTGTTTTAAATGAAAACGATTGGCGGTTTCAATTTGATAACACTTTCTGAGTAAATCTTTTTATACATTTTTCTATCATAATCCTCTTGAGAACATCTTCTTTGCTTTGGTTTCAGACTACACAAAAATGTTTATTGGCCTCCCTTTGGATCATTTTTTTCCTTACAGCTTATTCTCTGTCAGCGAGAGCGGAGCAATATTTGGACAGCCCCCGGCCTGTGCTGATTGGTTGATTCATGGCTTTGTGAGCCGGTAATTGGATGATGACAGTGGGGTGGAATACCAGAGAGTGATGATTGATGGCTACTGCTGCCTTGACTTGCTGTAGCTAAGATGTATGTTGCGATATTGTATTTATGTGTGTGTGTGTGTGGTGGGGGAGTATCTTAAGGCATGGCAGCCCAGCCATAAGGTGTTTCTGGGAAAATACTTGAGGGAATGAGGGATGTATGTGAGTTTTTTTCCACACGTGATTGCATGAGTGTCTCCATGTTTGTGTGCAGCCATGTGCATGCATATCTGCAACAGAGTGAGAGTGCGTCTCTGCAGGTGGCCAACATGAAAAACATCTCCAGCCCGGGTGTGCAACTCCAGCTTTGATTGACAGGCCATGTCATCCGTATGCCAAATGACCGCCTCCACCAAACAGATTTTCTGCTCCCAGAGGAATGGCGTGAGCAGGAGAAACGTTTTAAAAACAATGTCAAATATACTTGAAGAAATTCAACATAACAGGCAAAATATGGAAAAAGTTTGCACTCAGACACACCCAAAGTACTAAAAACAGTTTGGCGGATGTCAAGGACCTACATGGAGCAGCAAAATAAAAAAAATTAAAACACACATACACACACACACACACACACACACACACACACACACACACTGGATCAAGATCACTTTTCTTGCGCTGCATTCAGATACCTTTAACAAGTTGTTGGGGTTTTTTTTGGCAAAAAAATGTAGAAAACTATATGAAAAAAAAATTAAACTATTTTTTAAATTATTTTAAAAAGCTAGGGAAGAATGTCTGAAAAAACATATATTCATATTTATCATAATTATATGATTAAGATTATGTTATAAAATACTAATTATTTTTAAGCACTTTTCAGTTCATTTCCTTCCTTGTTTTTTCTTCTTTTATTTTTAAGCTAATTTTCTTTTTCTTAACATTCATTTATTTGTACTTTTTGATCATTTCTTTGCTCATTTGCTAATTACCTTTTTTCTGTGTTTTCTTTAAGAAGAAGTCAAGCCAATTTGCTCAGATTTCAAAGGCTAGCTCTTGGATCAACAGCAGAATAGAATAGAATAGAATAGAAGACAGAAAAAATGATTATTTGATTTGTACTTTCTATTTTTAGGTGATTTTCTTGTAACTTTTTTTCTTATTTCTTGCTATTTCTTTTTGGCCATTTCTTGTTAAGTTGTTCAAGAAAGAAATCCGGCCAATTTGCTCAGGTATCAGAGGCATAAAGGAGAGCAGATTTGTCCACAAATAAATAAATAAATATATTTAATAAAAAACTAAATCTGCTTCCACAGACATCGGACCACATAGCAGTACACAGTCTGTATGAAGCTGCTGTGTGTTGAGTGAGAGTGCAGGCTGTGTCGGACTGTGTAGCAGCTAAGAGCAGAGTGATAAGCAAAGCCTGAGGTCATCCATCACACACAATGTCTATAACAGACAGCAGCCTGAGGAACAACAGGGAACCATGATGGAGCTGAGATTTTGACACCACAGCCTGCAGACCAAGCAGATGTGTACAGTGGATGATGTGAAACATCTGCCCCCCAGCTGAGGGGGGAAATGGACCATTTGTTTCCCCTCTTAAAAAGCTCCATAAACTATAACTAGCAAAATATTCTATTTATCATTTAAATAAGGGTATATAAAAGGATGCAAAACAGATGGCCAAAGTCATTAGTCACCTCTGCAGAGAGGGTTCAGTTTTCATGACAAAGCTGGAGGTACTGCGACTGTGTTCCTCTGAGCACGGTTATTTTTTTCGTTACTGGGAAGCAAGGGTGGGATGAAATCATTGTAGCTGCAACAGTGACCCAAACTGGTTGTCCAGAAGAGCTTAGAGGCCAAGATCTCAGCAGACCAGCATTCATTTTTCTAAATCGTTCTCATTCCAAGTTGGCACATGATGCCGCTTTGCAGTGGACTTCCACGTCGACTTACTCCACTCTAGGTATCCTTCTGCATCTGCTGTTGATGTTCTGGGATACTGCTACCACAATGTCAACACTAGGACATGGTAGGATAATGCTGCACGTGGTTATGTTAAATCAACAAAAGCACATGGCAACCAACGCTGGGACATCAACAAATGCAAAAGAGGCACATGGCAAGGTTCTAGAAAACAAAAAAACAACAAAAAAACCCATCATATTTAGACAAGAAGTGAACACCAGACTCCTGCATGAAAGACCAGGGTTTGTTGGACTTATCCACTCCCTCTCCTGTCCACTGTCCTGTCCTGTGGGGACTTTCCTGCTCTTTTGTTGTTATCAGCAGTGTTTAAACCTTATGTCGCCGGTCCACGTATCATGCTGCTGAGGCAGGAGCCATTCGGTTGTCTGGCAGTGTAAAATAACACCATGAATGTCTTTGCCTAGCCATGTTATTAACTGATGAAGTCCAGCAGTGTTTGAGGTCAGGATCTTATGTTGAAGGCACTTCAAAAGGCAACAGTATTTGTAAACTGATAAATAGCACTATAGGTACGAGGAAAAATATGAACTTTTGATTTCTGACTTTAAACTTTAAAATGCTCCAGTAAGGCTCCATCCTGACAGATGAAAATAATGTCTGTCAAATTATTGTCTTCTCCCTCCACAGATCAATATCGGCGTTACCCACAACAAAGGCCAAGTCCAAAGATGAGAGTACAATAGCTGTATGAACTTTTTTCCTTTAATGCCACAGCACTGGTTAAAGCTGAGATCATTATTTTAAAAAATGGTCTATTGTTTATAGGACGAATGGCGGTTCGTCAGGATGTTTTGAAAAGATGAACAAAAGGCAGGACTGATTTTCATTTGTGAATATTGACATGCTTTGACTTGACTTGCACAAGACAACAACTATTGAAAGTTTCAGTGGAAATTTGTTTTTTTAATCAGGCTCAAAACTGCTGGTGGGTCGCGCTCAAATTAGGCTTGGGCAGAAACTGTGTGAGTTTATGTAGGGTTAAGCCTGATATTAAAAATACATTCCTACTTATTTTCCCTTAAACAAACCAAACTGAGGGTTCGAGTTATTTTCCTGTTTAATGGGCAGTCAGCTAATTAGGACGACAAAATGCTATCACTTCAATAAACATGATACCAAATGATGGACATCAGGTAATTACATTCTCAGGGTCTACAAAATAGGATAATGGGCTGTTTTGGAAACCAACTCTTCCCATGTCTGAACACCTGCTCGGTTTCACCTTGATCAGTGTTGCTCTAATGGACTCGGAAGACAAATGGAGTCCCCCTGTACGCTGTTATCGAGCCACAATGGCGGCACACCTGTGTGGTTTCAATTTCCCCAGTCTCTCTGCTCCAATAGCCCAGCGCGGGGACGGCAGAGACAAATAACATTGGGAAGCTGCCACAGATGTGACACCAGCGAAATGATGGTGGTGCTGACCAGAGCCAGATAATTGGGTGCTGCTATCTGTGACTATTGACTGCATTAGCATTGACTGCTGGAGTAATGACACTTCATACCTGGAGTCAGACGGAGGATCGGGTTACTAAAAGACAGCAAGACGTGTTGTAAAGTCAGCACACAAGGACACACATGCATCCACAAAAAAACATGTTAGATACAGTCTTTGAGTGTGTGTGTGTGTGTGTGTGTGGGGGGGGGGGGGGCACTGAATTTGTGCTCTACATGTCATGAGTCACCTAAAGATGGATCAGTCAGGTCCTGTGAATTCATGCCAACACACTAAAATGCACTCATCACTAGGAACAAAAATGAAAATGTAATCCTACGTGAACAAAGTCAAAGGCCATAAACATGTCATTACATGTTTGGTTTTTTTTTTAATGTTTATTATATGTTGGGGGGATTTTTTTTCTTGTAAGGATGATTTTATATGTTCTTGTTAAAAAACATGATTTGTATTATCACAGCTTTGATAATTATTATTCAGTATACAGACACAATGATGATATATGTAAATAGCATTTGTTGTGATTTTTTTCCCCAATTTTTAAAATTTGGCATGCAAAACATGAAATAGTAGCTAATTAATTGTTTATAAACAGTTGGCACATGAATTATTCAATGGAGGGAAAATTGTTAAATTTATACCCCAAATGGGCAATATATCTTGGCAGATACAAACTGTAATTTGGAAACTAAAGGTCATATTCTCTTTTGCAATATCCATCAGTACAATAATTCAACATGTGCAGTACTTTAAAATGCTACACTGGTAAATGTGCAATTACTTCACAAGTGCAATATTTAGTTTTTTTAAGACATGCAATAATTGTGTAAATAGGTTCATGTATGTGTGATGTATGTGTGTTTGTGATAAATGTGTATGTGTGTTTATGTTTTTTTTTATTTTTATTGTTGCACTGTAGCGAGACAGGATCCAAAGCAAATTTCCCTATGGGGACTATATATATATATGTAATTCTGTTATGTTAGACTAGATATATCAGAAGATAGCAATTAACTAATTTTTTTCCAAATATCTATATGTGCCTGCCCATTTAAGGTTTAAACTGAGCCTTTGGAGTCTATGTTGAAATATTATTTTACTGTAACTTTATTAAAAAGTTCTTGCCAAAAGTCTCTAAATGTTTCATTCATTATCAAGAGGCAGTCAGGTGACTCCAATAAACAATGCCTTTCGGCTGCCTGCAGGGAGGTTTTCAGAGGTGTTTGATGGACTAGGAGGAAACCCCAGGGCAGATCTCATAAACGCCAGAGGGATTAAATCTCAAGCCAGAAGTCCTCAGGGATCCTCCGGGAAAAGGAGGAAATTGCTTAGAAAAGGACGTCTTGGCTGAGAGATTGACCTGCTGCTGCGACTCTGATCTAGATAAGTGGGCAAGAAGTAAGTAGATGGATCTTTGGAAGTAAAACTTTGCAAGAAAACGAGCAATCATGTTGCTTTTTTCATTTATTGAATGGGATTGCCACTCAGTTTTGTTAATGGTCCCCAAAGGATGCAGCCTCCTGACTTTGCTGATTCCCCCGACTTTATCTTTTGCCATTTTTTAGCCGTAGAGGTTGCACTAAGCGGCAACCTCTACGGCTAAAAAATGATGCCAATGTGGTACAAAAAATTGCAGACAAAGCAGAGTAAATCCCCAAAGGCCCCATGTCAAATAAATAATAATTACAATCAATTTGAGTCTTATTTTCACAAACGTCCGTTATAATAGATTCATTCTCCTCAGTCTGCTCTCATGGTAAAGATTAGAGAGGTTTGACTGTTAACTGAATTATCAGGTGTGTGTTGTACATGGTGAGATTGTGAAAAGCTCTGGTTTCCGCTCAAACCGGCTGCAGCAGGAGGTGCAGCATGTGTCTCAATTTGGTGGGAAAGCTGCCAAATAAAAGCTTGTAAATTGTCTGATATCACAGCGGGCTACAGCACTGATGTCAAGACCGCACAGGAGAAGTCAAAGAGGAGCGAACAGGCCAACTTGAGGTGGTGAATGCTCAGTTTATTCATCGACAAAGTCTCTTATTCAGGAGAAAGCTTAAGTACCACAGATTCAGTATACAGTTCATGTTTTTGTGTGTAAGTGTTGTATGGGAACAACAATGTGTGAAACTGGTCCGGTGTTGAACGAGAGCGCTGCAGCTGTTGATTTACGTCACCGAAAAAGTGCTTGTTTTTGCCAGTGACTGATTATTCTTTTATGTGTTTGACAATATTGAAAAAAGGATCCAGAAGAGTAAGATCCTTTTTGTTCAATCAGAAACAGCCCTGAAATCATCATTGCCAATTCACCAGACTCCATTTCAAAATACACTCATTTTAGCATATTTATACAGGGAGCCAGCATATTTTCAAAACTGAGTTGGTGAATGTTGGAACAGCGGAAAGATGAAACAAGATGACTTATGTGAGATTTATTTTGTGTGTATCTGTCTGTCTACTTCGTATTAAATGTTTTTGATCAAACTATTGTTTACTTAAATGGAGTTTGGTGGGTTCGTGGATGGCAATTTAAAGGCTGAAAGACTAAACCAAAAGAGATGAAGAAGCCTTTTGAATGGGAGGTGAAACGTCTTCAAGAAACTCAAGCAGTTCCCCTTGGCTATGATATAGGACTTACAATTACAACAAAAGGATCGTTCTTTTTAACACAAAAAAGGACAGAGATACAGATTCAGGCATAAACACAAATGAAGATGACTCAAACACTTACTTTACCCATCTTTTGCAGCCACTCTTTAAATCTGTGTCATATGAATTTATCAGTGAATTAAAACATTAGTTTGTTTATTTAAACTGTCAGAAGTCTGACATCAAACTAAAGGTGTTATCAGAGTTCAAATGGTGTTTCCTGAGGCTTGTAGTTTTTAGTTTGGTTAATAGCAGCATGTTCACAACCCAGGTCATCAAATAACGACGAATCGTCATGCCACCCAGCGTCTCATAGACGGCCACTGACAAAAAAAAAAAGTAACTTGGTTAATGCTGGTAAACTGCTGTTGGCTTAAGGCAACAAAACTGCATGGTTAGGTTTAGAAAAGAGATCACGTTTTGGGTTAAAATGAATACATAATGTGTAAATATGTCAGTGTGCAATGACTGCACGTAAGTTGCCCAACATTAAGTAAAAACATTACGTTAAGTTAAAACAACACTGACTTTTGGTTTCTCACTGGACACAAACTGTGGTCTCCTGCCTGAAAGTCTGATTTTGTTTGACCTAGCCACCTAACACAGATTTTCTGACCCTTTATACTGCTTTATACTTCAGTTTCTGGCAGCACCAACTACTACAATTGATGGGTTTATATTTGAGTGAGCTGACAGACCACCGCTCCTCATAAAGATGCTGACGGCTGCCTTTATTGTCAATATCACACAACTTGGGGTTTGACAAAGCAAAGGTATTTGACTCCTTGGGAATAAGAATGGGCTGTTGAAAGAGATGCCAGATGACATATTTGATCAGGAAAATCAAATAAATTATGTCTAGTTTTCTTCATCAATCCATGTCCCTCTACATTCTTTGTCTTTGTGCGTCTTTTTTGATTGTTATATAAAGCACTGGATGAAATACAAGAACACATGCATTCATTTCATTTCATCAGTGTATCAGCTTCCCCTGCCAAAACAGCCGCGCCTCCGCTGACCAGCAGCTGCTTGTTTTGGCACCGCCACACTGGTCTGTGTTCATTTGTCCCTCTCACTGTTCGCTGTCATTTTGACTGGTGTATAGAATAAGACATTCCTTTGGAAATTAGAGAAACAGGTTGTGCCTGATTAACACAACTCAACAGGGGATGGTTTGTTTGCTCAAAAATAATCATGCTTTTCATAAAATGGGTGTCACACGGATTCATCAGGAGGGAGATGACAGCTCTGGGGAGACTGACAGCCGTTAAGGAACCAGACAAGCCAATTATCATCAATCACCAGGGCTGCTTGCTGCCTTCAGTCAGAACTACGTAGGCTGAACAGGTTGCAAATGTGATCATGTACAGAGAAGTAAGTACCTGTTCAACATGTAATCAGTTATGACATCGAGTGGAATTCTTAGCATATCAATCATTCATTGACGACAATGACACAGAGAGAACCAAATAGATCAATCAAATGCAAAAGGTTTCCAAGTGGGCACTCTGTAGCATATGAGAATACATGTAATTAGAGTACCTCACCAAACTCAGTATCATACTCGAGGAATTTGGCCACTTTGAATGGACAACCACAACCACATTTGAACCTTGAGTGAAGAACCTTGAAGTGTCTTATGCTGCAGTTCATCGAATGGCCACTAGATAGTTGTTCTTGGAAAATATCCAGATCCAAAAGAAATTTCACAATGTCTCTTTTCCCACAAGTAGTTTGGAACTAATTTCATTTTTTTAACTCTGCTTTTGTGTGTTTGTAGCCAAATTATTTTTGGAGAAGTTTAATTTTGGTATTTTCCAACCCGAACTTTTTCCATGTTTTTGTGTCTAAGTGACTGATGGGAACAACAGTTTTTAAATTGATTAGCAGAGAAACATTCTGCAATGTAATTACTCTGGGTATGATGATTCCACTAATTACCATCTGCTAAAAGTGCTTCTTTTGCCACTGATGGGCACATATAGTTTTTTAAGTGTCTGCCTCCATTATGGAAAAGACCTTGCGGAGAAAGATCTCTTCTGTTGGAGCAGACCCAGCCCCGAAATAGCCATAGCCAAACCCTCCACAGACAGACATTTTTATTGTGAATTTTATTTTGTTTCTGTAAACCTTGACTGAGGTGTGTTTTACAATGATAAAATGACCTTTAATTTACATGGAGCCTGATAGGATTGGTGATAGGTATTTTGGGGCTGTTTCTAGTTAAACAAAAATGATCTTACTCTTAGATAGTTCTATCTCTGTAGGGATCCTTTCCACAAATGATTAGACACTAAGAATAATAATCTAAGCCTGCCAGTGGCAAAAATTGTTGTACCTGTTTGTCAAACATGGGAAAATTAAGTTTTCCATTACCCTCACGGAGGTCTCAGCTCAGCTCCGACCAAGCTTCACTGTCTCTGCCCAAAATAACATTTTCTGGCCTCATTAACTGCTAACTTTTGGTAAATCGAGATAAATCCAAGTTTCAAAATGTAAGCAGACCATAATCACAGACCTGCACATTATCTGTAGGAATTAGTGGATGATTCTTCACTTTGTATTTTACCTCCAATGCCAAAGTTCAGTGTGTTCCCCTCCAACCACACCCCATTGTTGCCATCTGCAAGTGTTGTAAAAAACAAGGACTTTAGAAATGTTGACATTGGACATTAAAAACAAAGTTGTATTTTGATGAATTCCAGGGTTTTGCAGAGTCTTCTTATATTGACGTTCTTGTCTGGTGAGATGGACAATAACAAAGAAAACAACAGAGCTGGTCACTCAGCATGGCAGCGGCAGTAACAATGGTTGAACAAACACACTGAAGGAAGAAAACCAACTAATAAAACTATAACCTTGAAATATTACAACATTGTTTGACTGACAGGTGCTCTCTGGGTAATGCTGTAAAGACACAAACAAACTAAATCAAAACACAAGAAGATGACTGCCACATTAAACTGCTTTGTTATATTATTTGCAACTGTTACGTGCCTAATCAGCAGTGCTTTCTTCAAAGGCTCTCAAACTCATAAGTAGTCGGCTCACTTTTAATTTACATTTCTAATTACACCGTCTCCATAATTAATCCAATATGCAGTCTAATGGAGTTATGCAAATTAGAAATAATGATGGATATTTTGTCCAAAGGTTTCGGATTCCAGTGTGCTCAAATAGTTGACACTTGATTCCATTTTGCAGACAATAATTTGCAGACATCTAACATTAAGACGTTAACAGAACAGGATGCTGTATGGCAAATGTGGTGCAAGTCATGTTTTTCCACAAAAACATAATCTGAAAGAGGAAATAAAGAGGCGACTCGAGTTTGAATATTCTAACTCAAAGGGGAGCTTCAGTCATTGAGAAGGAAGATGAGCCAAATAAAGCCATCAGCTGTCGTCTGGGCCCTTTGAAGTGGAGGGGGAGGAACACACATCCTCGGATGATGATAACACGCACATACATACACACTACAATTTTCCCCGGGGATGCCTTGTTTATTTCCTACATTCCCATCTTCTCGTGATTTGTATATTGCTGATGCCAAATCAACAAGCTGAATAAATCATTTATTTGCAAACCAGCTTGCATTCTGTTGTTTTCTTGTTTCAGCCTTCCCCCTCTCCATCCACTTCAACACTCCATATTGCTTGTATAGTATGTACCTTACATGTTCTTTTTGTTGAGAAGATTCGATAATCCAGCAAGTTTGACTGCTTTTTATTCCATTAAATTATATTAGCTGAAGATAACTCAGCCAATAAACTTGGTATCTTTACACGCTTAACATGCACTTCTGCTCAATTAATCATCTGCAGTTTCTGAGTATTATGCAAAGAAACTGTTATGTAATCAGAAGTAATATGTGATAGATGTGCTGAGTGGCCGCAGCACCAGGTGCTTTGTAACTGTCATTCTATCAGAAGTGAATTAAATTGCCTTTATATGCCAGATTAATGGTTTATTTTATTAGGCCTGAAAATTAAAACAAGGAGGATAATACATTGGTTCCTTAACTGTTTGAGATGAAGGCGTTCCATCAATTTACAATAATGATTGCTGTCCACTATCCTGATACATCAGTAACCCCGTGGCCATAATGCATCTGCATTCAGCTTTGAAATATTGACCTTAATGTTTCTAAAGGTCCGGTGTGTAGGATTTAGAAGGATGTACTGGCAGAAATTTAATATAATATGACCACTTTGTTTTCTAAAATGTGCAATCACCCATAGTGCTTTTGTTAGAATGAGACATATTTATCTATTTAGGAAGCAGCTCCTCATTTATGGAGATCGCCATGTTGCAGCGCCATGTTTCCACTGTAGCCCAGAACAGAGAAACCAAACACTGGCTGTAAGTGGGCCATTAATGTTTTCTCATCAGCCACCAGGAAAAAACATTGACTTGTTATGTGAAAATGCTTTATTCTGTGTTTTTACTGGTTTAAATAACAGAGCCAGTTTGTTTTGGAGAGGAACAGACCTCCTGAACATCTAGAACATCATTAGCATGTGTTGGCCAAGCTGCTCTTCTCTGACATGCCAAACAGCATTGAAAAAACATCGATTTGTGGCATGAAACTGCTTTATTTAGTGTTTGTACAGTTTTGATCCCCGTGTCTGTTTGTTTTGGAGAGGAACAGACCTCTGTCGAGAGTTCGGCTCCTGGTAAAAACCTCCTGAACAATGAACTCTGAGAGAATTTTACACAATTTCAGCTGGTTGGTTTCAGCAATCCTCTCTGCTAAACGCCACTAAATAACTTTAAATATAAATCACACTGAAACTTGAATGCCATTGCGCATCTACCTTAGTATTCTAGTGTAGACACTACTTACGTCACGTCTACATATTTCCTGTAAATGTAGCCTGTGTGCTGCCAGGACAAGCAGTATGTGAGCCTCCTGCCTTATCTGTGACTTGAATCAAAGTTCTGATGAAGCTGCCTTATTGACTCCAAAACAAGTCTGCACAATTAGCGAGAGAAATGCCACCCACATCATTAAATAACGCACTCCCCTCACTGAGTACAAATTAAAATGGTGGTCATATGTTCATTCATGCTGCAGTTAGTTGGTGATAACCGTCTCAGGATGGAGGAGGGAAACATTTCATTTTATTGCCCACTAACACAGAAATGTCTGGTGGTAATGGGTTTTATAATTACCCTGGAAACAGGAGCAAATTCAAGTTTTAAATTGTTCATGCACTGTGAAGTGAAGTAGCAAATGCAAAATTACTTTCAAAGTTAGGAGAGATGTTTGGCTGTTTGCAGCTTTTGTAAATTAGTCGAAGCATTTTACATCCTTATACAAATCAATAATGTCAGACACATAACTCCAGTGGAACAAACGTTTTGCTCTGTGTCTGCTAGTGCAAGTTATTGGTAAGGTTATCCTTAATTTGACAGGATAACGATATATATATCAGGGCTTTATGTCTGTCAGATTTTTTTTTCTTTTTATTTTTTCTGTCTCCTATAGTGGCTAAAAAGTGATGAATTCAGCTTTAAAGCCTCGAAACACAGAGGCTCTACAAGCCCAGACCATTCTTACTCCAAACTTGTCAAATAGCGCTGCTCTGTCAGCGCTTTTGGTGCAAGTGTGATGCCAAAAGCTACCTTTACATATTGGCAACCACACCAGTATGCTAAGTTTCACTAAGTTAAGATGTGCAAATGTAAGACATCCATTTTTGCTGGCGACTGAGTTGAAGAACATGACTGTACATGTAATTAACTAATTCAAAAAAGGTATTCTTTACATAAGACTTGATTTGCTCAGGGAGCTCGTATCACATGGTGAGACTGACCAGTTCACTGAGACTGACCCAAATATACCAGTAAACTAAAGCTTTTCAGTGTGTTTAATCACTGTGGTAATCCTTACTGCATGATAGGGCTAAATTCACTTCAGCGTCCAAACAGAAAAATGTGTGAACAGCCCACATATACCAACCAATCAACTGACGGAAAAATACTCATTATTGTCCTGCAACCTCTGCATTTAGCAGCTCTAAAGAGCAACAGAATGACTTTGCTTTCTGTGGTCATTATCAGAGACGGATTATGAGAACGTCAGCGGAAGAACCATTAGCTCTCTCTGGTTTTAAAATAATGCTTGTAGCAAACACCAGGAGGTTATTGACCATAACTATAAATAATGAATGGCTTCTCCAGTTTCATATTAATTGCGGCCATGTGCTTCTATTAAGGGCAGGATGCCCAACAGTGTTGAATTCAGTCTAGTCCATATAAAATCATATTGCATCACAGCAGCAGTTCAGGGTAACATAAGGTGACTGAATGAGATGATGGTTGAGCTAAAAGTATTCTCACTATTTAGGACCTGCTAACATTACTTGTATTTATTGTATTGTATTTTTGCTTTTCACCCATTGTTTCATATGTCTCTGCTATAACCCAATCTCCCGACAAAAATCACTCATCTTATGTTAAACATCTATTGTATTTTATTAAATATCTATTGTGATCTATTAATGCATTGACTGTTTTTTGGTAAACTGAAGTTGCTTTGTTATGCCCCATGGTCTCTTCCTTGGGTGTTTTAATTTTACAATTAGAATTAATAGACTTTAAGCCAAAAGCTGCTGCTACTATCTGATCGATTTTCTACACGCAGATGTTTTCATATAAAGACAGAAACAAAACTTGAGTAAATAACACTTTTGAAATCTTTTGCTAAAGGGATTAACAGTTAGGGAGGAAAATCCCTTAATTATATGCAACGATGCTACTAGTTGAGCTTCGTTTAACAGATTTCTACGCCTTGAGAGGCTTTTTTGGGATTACTTTTCTAAAACTTCTCAAGGACTTCCTGAAGTTCCCATTCAGTTATTTTTAATAAAATAACTTGGCACAATAGCTGTACCCTGACCAGAGGTTCAGAGTTTGTCATCACTTCTGTACAAACAGTTTTTTTTTGCACAGATGTATTCCTCTAACCAGATCCAGAGGAATATAGAGTTAAGCGACATGCACTCTCAGGAGTTAATTATAGCATTGGTAAAAATTTAAAAGTTATGCTGAAGTTATTTTGCAATGAAAAAGTCATTACGTAGAGCTTTAATGATGTTTCCTATTTGCTTTGTGGGGAATTTGACAAGTGCTTTTGGTTTAATTGGACTACCAATCTGCACTATTTATATGACTTCACAGCGTATGTGTGTGTGTGT
This sequence comes from Plectropomus leopardus, assembly GCF_008729295.1. NCBI lineage: Eukaryota > Metazoa > Chordata > Actinopteri > Perciformes > Serranidae > Plectropomus > Plectropomus leopardus. The sequence goes on from NC_056466.1 coordinate 2,464,295, forward strand.
GTGTGTGTATGGATAAATAATGCCAACAATAGTGAGACTGAGTAGTATGGGTGAATTTCTTCGTCAGACACAATCTCTTCCTTCAAACCTTTTTCTGTATGAATCACTTTGAGTTCAGGGGCCAAGGTGTCTTTCTTATCTCTCCTTCCCAACTCCAGTTTTCTGTACTTGTTCAAGTGCCTCTTGGCTGATCCGGCATCTTTGTCACCTCGACGGAGGCCAGCCGACTCCTGCCGCCTCACTCGCCGCCTCCTCACCTCCCTGCCTGCACCGCTTGCTGGGTTTAAGAGTTTAAAAAACACTTCAGTGACTCTCGCTTACTGCAGGCGAGGAGATTGTGTGTAGATCTTTCAGGCGGACACAAGTCGGGCAAACTGCAGTGAGGCAAAATAAGAGAATTATCTCTCTCTGGTATTTGTGGAAGGTGGATTTTGAGGAGGTGAGCTGGGGATTGACGTATGTGTGATCTGTAGTTGACTGCGTGTGACTGCATGTGAGGCATTTGGCATCCAGGGAATGTCAGCTCAAAGTACTTGCTCTTTCCCAGGATTTTTTTTTTGTTTTTTTCCTTGACATTTATACAGTTATACACTAAAGTTTTGTCCAATTTTGAGGCGCACCTCTTTTGAAGCCTTTTCAAATCCAAATACATCTCAGCCTGTTGACAAGAACATTCCTATCCAAAGTCCTATCTCCTATCTACGTATAAAACTGCCTGGATTTGTTTTGAATGGTAATGTCAGTGGGCTGGTGCACCACTTTGGTTCAAACTGAAATATCTCAACAAATATTGGGTGAATTGCCATGAAACTTTTTAATACCTTGCATGGTCCCCAAAGGATGAACCACAGTCATTTTGGTGATCACCTTATTTGTCATCTGGCAACCACCAGCAGGTCAAATTTGTCACTTATCTGGTAAAATATCTCCACATCTAATGGACTGATTTCCGCAAAATCCTTCACAGACATTTATACTTACTAGACATTTTTATGATAATGACACTGGTGATCCCAGCATCACCATGAGGTTGATTTTTGTAGACTGAGTGAAATGTCCCAACAACAATTGCATGTGTTATAATGAAATATGATACAGACATTCATATTCCCATCAGGTTGAATTTTAAGGGTGAGCGGTACTTCATAATCTGTATCTGCATCAATAAAATTGTCCATATTGTCACCCAAACTTATAATATGTGGGGTTTAAACTGGAAGTTATACTAAACCCAAAATTAATAGTCTGGATGGTAGCCCTAGATTCACAAAAACTCACTCATGTTCCGTGTTTCAAGTGATAATTTGAACCCAAACAATGACCTTTACTGAACCCTTATCAATCGCTTATTGTCCCGAAACCTAACCAGAGCTTGACCACAATGTTGTCATACTATAATACAGTAAGAGAAGAACGTTTTGAAGCCTCTCGCTAGACTTTTTCAAATCTAGGGTTACCATCTAGCCATGTCCAAACTGACATTTATTATAATCATTTATTAGAAATCTATTACAAAATAGCCTCCGAATTAAGCCTCCAATTGTTTTTGATGTACAGATATTGACAGATTTTACTTGGATCTCATACTTTTACATCATCCGTACTGGATACTCATTTCATCCAAGTATTCAGCTCAAACCCTACTGAATTGTATTGAGTTTGGTGATTCTTTAAAGTCTCATTTAGAGCCATTATTGAGCCAAATTTTTATTCGCTTAGTACTTTGGTTTTTGTCTAAATACCTGCAAAACTAATAACATACCCCTCAGCTCCAACTGAAGTTTTTTGTCCAGCTATCAGATGTGAGCAGACAAAACAATTCCTTTTGGTTGAGTTTCAATATTGTTGGCGCTTGCTTATCATTTTGGGATTTCTACTAACTCGCAGGCATGAAAAGGTTTTTCCCCTGTGGAATTCTGTTTATGTTATCCGTCAGCTCGCCATTGACTGTTGGCCCTAGACTGCTCGAGGCTGGCTCAGTGCCTCAGTACTACAGTAGATTTGGCAGCACCTTTGTGGGGTGCACCTTTTGATAGAGGTGTCCCTTGAAATGGGTTCCAGCCAGTCACAGCTCTGATTTTCCCAGGACAGCCACAGTCTTTAACTGGCTGCCACAGGGTAGTCTCAAGGGAGGACATGTGGTTAATCAACTTCTTAACCTGCCACATTTTCTGGTGCAAAGATTTAAACCAGTCGCCAGTAGCTTAAGGTGGCAAATTTTGGAGAGCCAAGTTCTAATTATTTACTGGCTGCCCAAACTTTTAAAGATCAAACCACCCAAAATCCTACTTTTTATACCTCTCACTACCTTTTTTTGGACCTTCATGCTACTTTTATTGCTTGAGGGTGCAATGTGTTTGGAAATGTGTAACATCTCTGTTAATCCAAGTTAATCCAATAAATTCTCAAGTCAGGTGAGACAAGTTCTAGTCATGTCTCAAGTCTTGTCACAGCGAGTTTCAAGTTCTTGAGGGCAAGTACATGTCAAGTCATTCGTGTAATTGTACTGGTTTAACTTTTGCCCACCTGTGTGTGCACGCATTCTCGTGTGTGTGTGTGTGTGTGTGTGTATGTGTGTGTGTGTGTGTGTGTGTGTGTGTGTGTGTGTGTGTGTGTGTGTGTGTGTGGTAATCCCCAGTGGTGATGCAGACCATTGAGCTCAATTCAATAGTGGCTGAGTCCAGTTCATTTTTCCAGCTGTCTATTTGCGGGGCAGTCAATGAGGTGCACTCCCAACCGTCTCAGTGTCCCAAACATCTAACCCTGCCATCCATCTACCTGACACACACTCCTGTCTTTTTAAACCTTTTTTTATCCAGAGAGGGTTTGCTGAGCTGACACCCTGGTTTTCAGATGTGCCCTGTCACACACCCACACAGATCAGATATCACCATTTGAGAACAATCTCAGATTTGCAAATGTCATAATCCTGACTGCTCCATAAACTGTCAACTGGGAATACTAGCAAAGCCAAGGTGTACTGTTGTATTAGACTGAGCAAACTGGCTTGATTGCAAAGACATAGTAAGAATGCAATGAGCGATAAAAAAGGAAATGACCCACAACATAGTGAGAGTATGGGGAAAAAATTTGAGGAAAAATAAATAAATAAATAAATAAACAAATAAGGAAAAGTGCTAAAAAATTATACAGACTTTGTAACATCATTTTATAAATATAAATATGATGATTATAAACAACAGTTTTCCCCATAGCTTTTTATTATTTTCCTTTTTTCTTTCTTTTTTTCTTTTTTAATTTCTTGCCATTTCTAGAATATTTCTTACCAAAGAATTTATTGCCTTTTTTATTACCAGTGCTTTTGAAAGAAGTCAAGTGAACTTGCTCTTGGTTAAAATGTTTAAATACTTGTTATAGGTATCTGAAAGCAACACAAAGACAAGGATGTCGCTCCAGGTTTCAAAGGGTCAAGAGTAATAAGCAGATGCAAGACATTTTTTTGCTTTTAAGGTCAATAAGGAATCATGAGTTACATTCAAAATTTGCTCTAACAATTATGTTTTGATGGAAATGTGACATAATGGGAGTTTGTGTGTTCTTCCTCCTGTGTTGGTGTCCTTCCACAGTCCAAAGACAGACAAGTTAGGTGAACTTGAAGCTCTGTCACCTACAGTAGATGGCAATTGGTGGCCGACAGTTTGGAGAAGCAGGCAGGAGTACACAACATCAGAGGATATAAAGTTTTCCGGCTACTATTGAAATGCTAATTCCTGATGCTAAAGTGCAGGTGATATATAGCTGCAAAATACTGGGATCCAAGGCAATGAACCTGCAATGTTTGAGAAGCTTGTATTGTTCAGTTTTCATCGAGATCATGCCAGGTTTTGATTAAACTCGACAAGAATTATAGAGGCTGTAGATCGTGGTATTGTAGTATTGAATTGCATGCTTTTGTACAGGTGTTCCTATTTGTAGCTGACTCTCGTATACAATAATCCCATCAGCACTAGAAAACAAAGTGTGTATGTACTGAAGTCATCCCACTTGTTGTGAGAGCTCCAGACAGATTTTTTCACATATGCCGGCAGTATAGGGTGCAGACACTGAGGTAATCCTCACTGATGGAAAAACAGTCACAGTCACAAAGCCCCCCTGTCTGCCCACTGAGCGTGTGATGAGATGGTGAAGAGATTGCCAGGGATATTTGGAGAATTTTCCTTCACTCTGACAAAGAAAGGACACCGAGGAGTACACAGAAGAAAATAAAGGTGACAGGTGGCTCTTGTTACAGTCTGGCAGGACTGAAAAATGACTTATTTTGCGCTACAGTCGTCCCCTATGTGAGGGTGGAGGTCAGGCTGTGATGGTTCATTTACCACATGTGGTATCTCCAAAGACATCTCCTGCAGCACATCTCTCTGTGGAGGTCAGCTGGAGGGATGGGATGTTGCATATTGGCACTTCTTTAGTAAATTTAGTAAAAAAACAATAAATAAATTATATATATATATATATATATATTTTTAAGAAACTTTATAATAAAATGTAATATATTTATATATACACTTCTTGGTCATATCTGCCTTTTTTTAAGCAAAGCTAATGACATGTCCTTACAGCTGCGCTACTAACAATTAAAGTTTCTATTTATTTATTAATTTATTTATTTATGTAACCTTTCTTTAAATAGAAAAATGTCAATGTTCAATTACTTGGTTAAATTTCTGAACATCTACTGGAGGCACAGATACACATTTGTGATAAATGGGAGGTTCTTTTTTTTTTTTAGAAATTGACACGTTTCCATTGGGCGTACTTTATATTCGCAGTTTCCATTTGTGAAAACTGAGGGTTAATGGAAACCTGCCTAATGTGACTATGATCACATTCCCATTGCAACCCAACACACAATCAGAGCATTAAACTAAAGACATTAGATATTTACATCAAGCTTAACCTTTACACACATCCTTATTCTGGTCCACACATCACAGACACAAATATCACAGACAAGGACAAACATAATAAATGAAGAACAGGGGAACAAAGATTAATGAGATCACTGTCATCTTATAATCCTTCTGTCGCATTTCCCAGAGCTCCAGCTCTTAGATGTACTTCAGAGTAAGCATATTTAGAGGGATTAAACGAACACATGGGCATTTTAATATGCTTGATAAATACATTGAAAATGAGAAGACAAGGAGAAGAGGCAAGACAGGAAAGAAAGGTGGAAAAATGTTTTTTTTTAAGTTATAAAGGTTTGGTTTGTATCAGCTGAAAGGAGGAGATTTCTTCCTAATGTTATCTAACTAAACATGACACTACTGACACCACCGGTGTGTTTTTGTCAATACTCGGAGAGATGATGCATTGTGTTACGGTCTCTTGCTTTTTTAAAACACTCTACATGAAACATTTCGGTCTCATTAACAGCCCTGAGAAAGCCATAACAATTTCAACTGGCAGTCTGATTTGAATAAAACTTGCAGGGATGATGGATCTTGCTGCTCTTTTGGCCCTTGGGGTTGCTGCATAATTTGTGTGGGATGAGATGTTTACATATTGAGATTCAGTCACATTATGGTCTTCTTCTCCAGATACGGCCCGAGGCATAACCATCTATCTATCTATCTAGACTATGGAAGGATAAGGAAAAAGAAAATTATTATATATAAATACACTCATGATATCACTGCGTCCTTTGCATTACAGGGATACTTCGTCGATTTTCAACCAGCTTAATATCATAACAATGTGGGTAGCATGTGTAGATGAACTGTGGTAAACTTTCCTCCATTTAATCAGTGCTTAGATATCTCTCCTTGCACCACAGCCAAACTCTGCCAAATTATGTGTTCTACGCCATATTTTTTCCTTTGTGTATTTTATTTCATTTGATGAGTTTAGCATGGTCTTGGGGCTCGTCAACCATGCCACCACCATCGCAAACACAAAGAGTATGAAAGAGGATCAAGATACACACCTGCCCTTCTCTCTGCCTCTCAGTCTTTCTCTCAGACTCCAGCTTGTTCTCATTTGAAACTCGTCAAAAAGCGTTGCTCTGTCAGTGCTTTTAGCGTAAGTGTGGGACACCAAAAGGCACCTTTTAGCGTGTGCATGAAACGCTGCCAGATGGTGTCAGGTAAGAACACACCTGAACAGAACAGGTTTCTGTGTTATTCTCAGGCAGTCACTTGAGAACAAACTGTGTCATAATAAAGTATGTTGAAAGATTTTAGCAAAAAACGGCATTGTACAGTTTGTCAAAAGGTTACAGAATACTATATTAAAAAAGTCATAGTGGAAAATGTCAGAACAAACAAACAAACAAACAAAAAAGTCAAAGTGTAGTATGTCAAAAATGTCATCAAAACATCATACTGTAGTCAGGTTGTATGCTCGCAGTAACAACATAATGTAAGGAGCATAAGTGCGCTCATAGGACATGCAGGAGAGGAGGTAGATGGATCCCACAACCTGGACTTTCATGCTGGAGTCTGGTGTTCGCTTTCCATTTGAATGTGACGTTTTTTCTACACCTTACCATGTGCCTCCTCGCCTTTAACCTCACCATCTGTGCTGTTGTTGCCTAAACACAACCACATGCCACGTCATCCCATGATGTATATTTGTTGACAGGACGGTAGCAGAGTGTAAACAACAGACACAGAAGGACACATAACTCGTAATATGTAGACACAGAATTCCACTGACAAAGCAGCTACATGTGATTAGTTGGGATAAGGACATGCTGCAAACTTGGACTGAAATCCCATCAAATGGTAAAACTAGGCAGTGCTAATCAAATAGAAATCAAGTTGTTACTGCACTGCCTGTTCTTTCCAAATGCCGCATTTTGACGTAATGGTGACAGTTTGTAAACAGGAAGCGGGTGTGATACCGCTTCCAGTACAGTAAAAATGAAGGTCGAAAAAACTTGATAAAACTAAGCATCAATTATGAACAAGATATTGTTAAAGCCTTGCATATTTATTGCTTCCAGTGTTTTCCAGAAACATTTTTTAACTTGCCATAAAATTGCAACACGAGATGCAGCCAACTGTCATTGTGTGAAATGGATGAGGTCGCGTTACATCACACACCAGCGTTTTTGGGTTCAGTGAATTCTGGTAGTTGTAGGTTTTCTACCTTTTGAGCAAAAGCCAATACCACAGTCCCATTTTCTCTGCTCGAGTGGCACCAAGTTAAAAAGTATTTATATCTTTCTACTGCAGAGAAAGCCTAGTTTCATGCAAGTACTTTCTTTACGTCAGTGAAATACTTCTTTTATCGCACCTTCACACCTAATTTTCTGTTCTTAATGTGCAGACCCAAAGAGAGCATGAAATGAGAGGAATTTATTGATTATAAATCATACTTGGTGCCTCCTCCAGCCTTCTTACTGGGTCAAAGGTCAATTTAACATCTCTCCTGTGCTGATCTTTGGCATGACGCGGCCAATCAAAACCCTTCTTCTCTATCATTGATCCGCGGCGCAGGCAACTATTGTGCTCACAAGGCAAAGGACAAAAACATGAAGACTTTTATATGCATGAAAAAACACCACAGACCATCAATATCAGCTTTGTCACAGCTGTCTGTTAAAGTAAGAGATCCACGAGGACAATGAGCTGATCGAACCACGGGTGGTTATGGATAAGGACCTTTATTTAGACACTGACTGCATCGCAAAAAAGAAAGTAATAGGAGTAAATGAGTAAACATCCTAGAGAGAAGCAGATTATACTTGGAAATTCAAAAATATACATGCGTATATCGACAAATAAAGCCAGATAAAAAAGAAATGAAATAAAGAAAGAAAAAGAGACACAATCTCCTTATTGTATTCAAATGCTGTTTATCTAACTGTAACTCTGCATTGTGCCCAATTTTATATTTCCCCCAAAAATGCTATTGCTCTAGCAGTTTGCTTTTGCCTCAATTTCACGGCAGAGAGGAACATAATGAAATAATTTATTTCTCCGTGGATTGTTTTTCTACCGCTGTCTCTTTCGAATTGTGAAACAAGCGTTTAAAATCATTTCACGGGATTACAAAGAATGAAAGTAACCTACCTAGTTGCCTTGAAATGAACAGAGCTCAGGCTCGTTTGTGGTCGTATTATTGCAAATCACAAGCGTGCGCTGATTTTGCAAAGGGGATAAACATCTTGGGACGAGACAATACCATACACTTATTAAACTGTGTGGTGGTTTGGATAAAGGTATTCATGTGACATGGACTACTCATATTTAAATGTATGTTTTGTGCTGGATTACAAGACTCGATGATGATTGACTGATAATCCACACGTGATAAGAGTGACATCTTCATATTCAGTTTAATGAAAGTACTGTTAACAACTAAAGGTTTTGATTTAAACTATTAAAGGAAAACCTCAACATCCATCATGGGTAAAAAACTTTCGTTGAAGGTCTGAATTTAACCCAGAGGGTCATGACTGAGGAAACGCAGAAGAGGCAGACAGACGGGATCAGTTCAGTGATTAATTAACAAAGTGAAGGTATATATAGGCTTACAGGGAGGCAGGTAGAGGTTAAAGTTCAGACATCAGAAGTTTGAGAGCAATTCACAAGACAAGACAGTCACATTGCAACTTTGACAAACTGGCAAAGAGTGAGTGAAATAGAGCTGGTTATATACTGCAGGGGATGACGAATCAGGTGGAATCAGGTGTGTAAGTGGGCGTGGAAGGGCAGGTGACTGCAGGACTGGAGGGAAAGAGGTCACTGCAGTACAAATGAGGGTAAGTGGAATCAGGTGTGCATGTGGCTGAAGGAGTAAGGTGACTGTCGCAGGAAAAAAAAAACGAGGGCATCTGGTGAACAGGTAGAGAGGAATGGATTTTGGGGAAGCGGGAATGTGGCAGGAGGCCATAGAAGAAGAATGGGATACACAGCACCTACTACTGCTATGCTAAAATGCACCTTTTAGGTTTTAATCTGTGCCTTAAGCCTCCTAAAGACAGTGAGATTTTTGCACTCATATATTTAGTGTGCTACACTGTGCAACATGGATGCAATAAATACATTTTTAATTTAGTTTTTTCCTAAACTACGTTTAAAAAAAAGACAAATAAGTCTACTTTGTAACTTGTACCTCATAAACTTTAGTACGACATCAAGTTTGATTTAGACTGTGTGATGACAATTACTGAATCCCAGGCTACGACATCACTCCATTCATGTTAATATGCAAGAACATGTCATCAACGTGCATCATCCATCTACGCCGCTGTAGTGGTGAGACTAAAATGTAAACAAAAAATCAATATAGTGGCATTTATATGTGTCGAAAAAAGTCAGACGAAGAGGAGGAGGTGGAGAGTGTGGACGTGATTGGCCAACTTGCCACATGCCACAATGAGAGCTCAAAGTAAGTATTAGCATCTCCTAGCATTTAGCATGCACTACCAGAGTCGTGCTGATCAGAGCATTATTTCATGCAGCATTTCTATTGGTTGGTTAGTAGATGTAGGTCGTAACAGCATGCACACAGTGAGATGCTTATCCCAAATTTCTGACACTGTCATAATTTCAACACAATTTCACACAACCATGATCATCTTTGCACCTCTTTTATTGTGAGACGCGGGACCAAGTCTGAAGATGTTGCAACATTTCTTTCACATTGGTCTTCTTTCAGCAGCACCTGAGTCAGTCGACAAATATTTTTTGTTCTGTATTGTCTTTTTATGTCATAATGTTTTAATATCGGGATCTTTCATGTTGATTCCTTATTATTGTACAATAAAAATAAAGAATAATCTCAAAATCCTGACTGTATACGTTGTGAGATGTCCCACAGGCTCTATAATTTAGATGTTCTTTTATTTTTCCTTCTACTTGGAGAGATAAGTAAAAATGTGACTGATTAGTTTAATTGGAATTTTCTCAGCAGTGTCCGTTTTTGTTCCATAAACCAGCTCATAGTGATGATATGAGCCGCAGCCCTCTCCTCCTCTCTGCTTTCATTTATCAGCGGCAGCCAGGAAGCTTTGGGAAATTGCCCCCATCAATAGACAAATGTGGAGGCCATGAAACTCCTCTCCAGTGTTATTGCTCACCTAAAACAAACAAATGTACGGCAATTACTCTACAATTAGTCCATGACAGATGGGTCCAATTAAAGCCAAATTCAAACTATAATAGGTAGTGAAACTGACATGCTGAAGAGAGATGACTGAATGCTGCAGGTGCTGTATGGAAATTAAGTGTTTATGTCTTGCACTGTCCTCTTTTTATGTTTAGGAGATTTTTGAAGGCCTTTTGGCCACAACCAAGAGAATGAGTTCATGTAAGGACATCTGTTTTTCATTAACCTTCATTTGATTGCTCATTACTCATTGTCTAGTAAGAATTTGGATTTGAAGTCTTGAAGTCTTTAAGTGATGCTGATGATGGTCTTATAGCTTTAGTCACTTTACTTTTTGACCATTGTGGAAATAATTGAACATGTTGTGGACCTTAAGAGCATTATTAGATTAGAATTAACTATGATTTAGGAGATCACATGACCTTTGCACAAAGCCAGCTGTTGTCTATGTTAGGGCTGGGTTTTGGTACATGATATTGTTGTTGTTTCTTAAGTAGCAATGATGTGTGGAAGATGAAGAAACCTCCGCAGACACCGACTTGGTTGCATAATAATCAATTTATTGCAGCAAGTTCAGCATCCACCAGGCCCCATGGTCTGCCTGGGAGAGGATTCAGGACCAATGCGAATCTCTCTCTCACAGCTCATACAAGTCTCTTATATAGGTACAGACATCGATAAATTTGTCAGTAAACAACTTTTCACCTGTTGTGATCATTCACAAGACCCCACAAATATCTCCTTATTTGGAAGGAGCCTCATTCCATGTTACTTTTAACCTGGGGCCGGTATTTTGTACGCGTGGCTTCAAGGTCTAACCGTCCCTAGACCTTTGACCTCGTGACCTCCTTACACAACTGAAATAGGAGCCTAAAAAAACAAAGCATAATACACCACAATATGCTTAACCCTTTTTTTCCCTATAAAATTGCTCTACTAAACACTTGGCAAAACCTAATTTCATTTTATATGGATGTTATTTTTTATTTGTTTATTTTTTTGTATTAACTACCAAGAACAAATCTTGCTTTCATTGATGAAAATAAATTCCTCAACTTTGACACTGAAAGAAAAAAAATCCCAGAGTGTGTCATACCTGATTTGGTCCGGTCTGAAAGTTACTGAGGTGAAAAACAACTAACATTTAATCATTTAGTCAATTTATTTCCATGCTTTCCAATTACAAGCAAATTAGAAGTTGTTTGCAAAAGTCACACAGACTCATTTATTGGACTGAGTTTTGGTAACCTTTAATTATGCAAGACGGGAGTTACATAACAGAATAAACTGAGGGTGCAAGTGTACATCTGGACCGATGACTAAACCAGTTAAGAACACATGAAGAAACAGCCGAATATGAAAGCCACACAAGGGAAACTACAGCAAAGGGCGGAGGGCAAGTCTCCATATTTCAGAAATAATAACTGAAGAAGAACCGTTGCAGAGTTATAGGGTCAGTTTACCCAAATTACTATCCATAACCAAGAACTAAGCGGCAGACACATTTTTAATGAAGTACAGCGGTAAGTGCTAAGCTCACAGCAAAACATGTTGTGTTTCCTGTGACTACTTTATATTAAAAGTCAGCTCATGTTAAATGCATTTGATGTAAAGCTGCAGAAGTAGGAAATGCATTGCATTAGCAGTTAAATAATATAGCATTTTTCCAATGAATGTCACCCTCAGCACCCTGTTCATAATATTGCAGAGACATAGCCTAAATGTCGCAATGCTTTAATCAGTTGGCCACATGCTCAGTCACAGTTGTCTTACTTCATTCTGCAATAGATAGTAACTAGGGCTGGGCGGTATGGCTTTAAAATAATGTTACGATATTTTTAGGTTATATCACGATACACGATATATATCTCAATATTTTGAAATCTTATCTAAACTATTGTAAATTGCTTAAATACAAAATTATTATTCTATTTTATTATTTATTATTTATATATACAAAAATATTAATTAATAACTATATAACAGACTAAACAGTTTGGAGCTCTGCAAAAGCCTTGCTTTTTGTGTTTGTATCTGTGAGAGGTAGAGAGCCGTAGGGAAGAGAGAGTGAAAAACGAAACACTGAAGCAGGTCTAATGCCAGTGACTAAGAAAACCCAGTAATTTTATACTTTATGTTCATAATAAAGTCATTTTATACACTGCATGCGATACATCGAGTATATTCAACTCATTGCCCACCCCAAATAATGACTTGACAAACATTAATTTAAAAGAAAGTCTGAAACATTATTACTTTATTGCATTTTTGTTCGTTCATGGTGGTTGTGACCACAAACAACTGTATTAGGAATATGCACCATGCGAACACAATACAACCTAAAATATTAACACTCTTATAATTAGATTTTGAAATTCACATGGTCCCTTTGCAGAATAGGGCCACAAAATTAGTTAATAATGCAGAACTCGTGAGTTGATATTGCATTTAAGTGATGCAAAATATCTAATAAATCTGCAAAAACCCATGTACATGCATTGTACATACGTGTATTTAGAATTTTAGAGGATGCTTGCCCTGGGTCACATGCCAAAATTGCCTGGCTAGTAATCCAACATGGTTGACACAGAAATCTCGGCGGTGGAGATCTCTAACCCAGAGTGATAAGTAAAGATGTCATTTTAGTGTGTGATTAAAATGAGCTGACTCTTGAAATTAGGTTCTCTGCTCAGTTTAAATTACCCCAGTCTCCCAGTTAACAATGAGCTCTATGTCATTACATATGGGATGGAATTCAGTCAAGCGTTGCTGCTACATGACTTCTTCATGATGAGAGCCGAGGGGCCGATGGGGAGTCAGTGCCTGTGGGGTTAGGTGCTCCAACAAAGGGTTAAGATAAAAGACACACGTGGGGGTGGGTGACAATCTGGGTGTTTGAAAACTACTGACTTCTCTTTATTTCCCTTATTTCACCATCCACACACGCCCCAAAATACTCATGCACAAATTACACAGAAGCTAATCAATACCTCTCGAGCTGACCGGCAATGACGTCAGCTGCACAGTTGGATCCCCCTCCTTTTCTCTCTCCGTGTGCCTGTAGGCTATGTGTGTGTGTGCGCGCGCGTGTGTGTTTAAGCCTGTCTCCCTGCCCCTTCGCACGGGCGCGCACTTTTGAGGCGCGTTGCTACGTGCCCAGATTGGAAAGCAGCTGCGCGCCGCCGCATGGGGAGGCAATAACTTGCACAAATGATGGAGGGAGATAGACCGGTGAGTGGCTCCACACTTTTTGCCGGAACCCCACACAGTGCGTGAGACTAAACATTATGTAATTACAACCTCTGGAGACAGAAGTGGGCTGCAGCGCACCCTCCCATAATTCTTAATACGTAGCCAAAAATAGGCGCTGCTTTCATGTAGGAGTGCCACTGTTGCGGTGGTGGAAGAAGTATTCAGATCCCATACTGAAGTAAAAGTACTGATACCACCCTGTGAAAATACTCTGTCACAACAAAGTCCTACATTGAAAATGGTACTTAAGTAAAAGTAAATGAGTTTAATCAGGAAAATGTACTTAAAGTAGGAAATGTAAAAGTATCCAATGCAGAAAATACTTTGCACAAACAAAAAGAACACTCAAAAAACTCAAAATTATTAAAAAAAAACCAAAACAACACACACCCAGAAATCTTAAATTATAAAAAAAAAAAGATAAAAAGTAGAAAACACTCAAAACCTAAAAATAAAAAATATTTTAAAAAATAGAAAATTCCCCTAAAATGAGAAACAATAAAACATGCACGCCCCCCCTTCAAAATCATGAACAAAATTCAAAACAACACCCCAAAACTCAAAATTGTTTTAAAAATGAAAAGACCAAAATGTTTATCAAAAATATTTAATTTTATAACCCCTTGCAATGTTTTTTCTTTTGCAAAAATCCTGATTTGTACAGTGACTAAAGTGCAATATTTCCCACTGAAATGTTGTGGAGTCAAAATATAAAGTATAAAAATAAAATACTCAAGTGAAGTACAAATACCTCAAAATCATACTTAAGCACAGTATTTGAGTAAAAGTACTTATAGTTATGTACTTATAATTGGACTTATTCCACTACTGCACTGTGGTTAGATTAAACCAGAAACAAAGCTCTAATTTTGTAATATAACAGATTTTTTCTCACAATAAAAGTAAAAATTGAAGCATATAATACATGCAGGACAGGAATAGCCGTATGAATTTGTGGATAAAAATAGCACAATTAACACAAGGTCGCCAGAAACTCTTCAGAGAATATCACAGATGCGTGAAGTCCCGGTGGGAATATGTGATATTTATATGAGGCTCGCTTTGGCATTTTAATGATGCACACCTGACATTTTTAAAAGCAGGCTGCTGATCGCTGACATCAAGTTGAAAAAACAAATGCAAAAGCCTTTTTTTTTCATTTTCGCTTTCAGTGTATCCTGCAGGTTTGTGTCACTCAAATGAAAACGGCTGTTGCCCCGATTCAACATCACCCCTCTGTCGGACTGAGCCACCTCCTCTCCCTCTCCTCTCTCTCTTTTTTCTATCAGCCCGCCTCTGTCTCTCATCCCTCCTCTTGCGTACTCACTCTCCCTCTCCTCCTCCTCCTCCTCCTCCTCTCTCTCTCTGCTGGAACGCACGGACCTGATCCGCCGCTGTCCAGGGATAATACTCTCGCTTTCCCCGTCTGTGCCGCTGCAGAACGGACCGTAAAGCTGCATGCTGCCTTCCTCTTCCTCCCTGCCAGACCCGAGACTCCGATCAAGGTAAGAAAAGTCGCCGTGCCGCGTAAAAAAAAAAAAAAAAAAAAAAAAAAAAAGATGGTCTCAGCGGTTCTTTTTTTGGGGTGGCTTGTGCACTTATGGGGATTCATTGGTGTGCGCACTGGAGACACATGTATGCCGAGAGACTCCGTGGATCGCAAATGTGCTTATTGGTTAGTATACACCTGCTCCTCTTCTTGTAGCTGCTTGGACGGTTTGTCCCGGATCGCTTTTGGGGAGGGTCCAATCCTCAGACACTTTGGAGATAGAAGCAGCGGAGAAGAGAAGACGAGGAGGAGAAAACGTTAAGAAAAGAGAGAGGACGATGGAGACATTCGGGGCAAATTGTTGCGACTTATTAGCTGGTAGTGTCATCCATCCTCAGGAAAAAGCCAAGAAAAGGGCAGTTTTGTCATTATATTTCTTGCCAGTGTGTGTGTTTTGTAATATTATGGAAATATTAGGGGAAAATTGTTGTGACTTATTGACCAATGGTGTCATCCATCCTCAGAAAATAGCTCAAAAAGGGCAGTTTTGTAATTATATTTCTTGCCAGTGTGTGTTTTGTAATATTATGGTGTGCAGGGCAGCTGCTGGTTCCCCCGGGCTGATGCGTTCAGAGCGGGGAGATGTGTTGCTGGAGTTGCACGGTGCCAAAACACGGAGGAGGCAGCTGCTGCTCGTGTGTATGTGTGTGTGTGTGTGTGTGTCTGTGTGCGCAGCGGCGATCTCTGCATGCGTGCGTGCGTGCCTGTGTGTGTAGCATGATCACTATCCGCGTGTGTAGTTTGCAGAAAGAGAGACAGGCAGAAGTGAGGGGGATAGTGTGTGTGTGTGTGTGTGAGGGGGGAGACGCGCGCGCGAACATGAGTGCTTGTGTTAGAGTTATCAATTTCCATAATTTCCATATGAATGTTAGAATTTGCACAAGTGAGGATGGAGGAGAGAGGATTTTTGGTGTCTTTCAATCCCCAAATGCATAGTAGCAGCGGCGGTGTGCGCGCTTGGAGACGGTGAGAGGATAGAAAAGACGGAGACAGAGATGGAGGGATGATGAGAAAGAAGGGGTTGAGAGGGGCGTGAGAAGAGCTAGATGAGAGAGAGGGAGAGATGGCGTCCTACACCAGCGCTTTCTGGCACTCGTTTGATTTATCGCCTCTCCAATGCGCACTGACGCACAAAGCTCCGGGTCCCCCTTTCGCTCTTCCTCGCTGTCATCTCACCGACTGATCAGGATTATCTCGGACTGTCGACCCATCTGGCCACCGGGAACACACCCTCACCGAGTGAGGCGACCCCGTTACAGACCTCCCCTGTCGTTACCGGGCGGACCAAACACACACGTTAAGTCAGGAGGGATGATTGCCGCCGTGAAAGCAATCATGACTGATGCGATGTGACAGGCGAGCCAATGGACATCCAGCGGTGATTTGTTTTGATTCCGAGGAGATCTCCTCTCTGCCTCCTAGTCGCTGCGCAACGTGGATAAATTCGTTTGTGCATCTCATTTTGGTGATGGTGGCGCGTGCGTGCGTGCGTGACTCATTTGGCCGTGCAGTGCAGTGCCATGCCGGGATAGTGGAGGCCAAAGGAGCGCTGCGGGCTGCTGGCTGGAGCGCCAAGTTTTCACAGAGCTCCATATGAAATATTAGGACAGGACAGAGTGAAAACACTGAGATTCATCATCATCTTTGTCAAAGAGACAGATTTTATCATCATCATCATCATCATAACCATCTTTTTCATTTCTAATTTTATCATCATCATTGTTATTTGCTTCTGTTTTTATTACATTTCTCACACCGTCCTTTACACTGTTACCCTCTAATTATTGCCTCCACCATCATCACAATCTTCATCTTTATTCCCGTCTTAACCACCGTTATCATCCTCGCCACCGTGTTATCAATGTCAAAATCACCCCTTTATTTATCCTCTCCTCCCCTACTTTCTTCATCATCATGATTACCCCTGTTCTTCAGCCTTCTTCTCCTTCTTATTATCATCTTTATGAACCACGTTGTCGTTGCCCTTTCCATTCTTCGGAATATTTGTTGGCATTGTTTGTTTCTTCAAGCCACGGATACACATTTGTATATTATTATGCAGCAGCTACATGGGAACTTCCATTTCTTTGTGTTATAACAACTCTGTGGTTAACGTGTGGTTAGGCTTAGGCACAAGTACATTTGGTAATGGTTAAGAAAATATCCTGTTTGGGCTTAAAATTCCTGGTTTGGTGGCAGAAACCCAACAGAAAATGCATCAGTGTCTTGGTAATGCCACTGTCCCAGCAGGAAGGACAGTGATGTCTTTGTTAAAAACAACTGGCTTGTATTACACTATCTCTAGTGGGGAAAAAAGTGATGTGTTGCTAAATAACACCCACATTTCAGGGCTAAAAAAAAAGGAAACAACGAGGAATTCCTTCCAAAAAACACATCTGTGGGCTGAAAAGTTGCAGGGAACACAGTGATAGGTCCCTAAAGAAAACACCCACATTTGGATGCTGAAAAGTTGCAGGAAATGTAGTGACAAGTTCCTAAAAATCACCCACATTCAGAGACTGAAAAGCAGTTGGAAACACAGCAATGACTAAAAATATCCATTTTGTTGTATGTTGGTCTCAGATGGTGGTCTGCAGCTTGGCAGGTGTTTCGCGATCACCTATCCCCTCCATCTCCCAAAGACAAAATCAGCTCATATAATATTTTTCTTTGGAAATGTTGATATGATATACATGAAACATACAAATGTAACTGCTAGTTGCATAAATGTACAATGTAAACATTTACTTTCATGATCATTTATTTTGATAAAGTGATAAATTGTTTGGTCAATACAAGAAAACATGAAAAACTACACCATTTATGGATAATCAAAACATAGTTGTTTATCAGTCTTCTCATTGCAGCTCAACCCTCAACATCACCATCCTTCACTCCATCATTATTACCAACAGCAAGATCAAAATCTACACCCCTTTACCTTCAATCACTTCACCCAATCATCATTTACATTATTGAGTCAGTGTGCGTGCACATTAAGTAGTCAAGTTAAGACGTGCATGACGGCTTTGACTGCCTTCATCATCATCATCATTTTTTAGGCTAAATTACATCACGAAAAGACTCTAAAAAGATCCAAACTTGTGCATATTTAATGTTTTTTTTTCCAAAGTGCACCTCCTTTCCTCCTCTCTCTGGCTTTGAAATATCACACAGTATCAGCAAACAGCGGTCTATTAATGCCCGCAGGCCTGAGATCTCACTCATAAATCTGCTGTGGGGGCAACAGGTAAACTGGCATTGGGCTGGAGTCGGACACAGATGGAGATGCTTGCTCTCTCTCTCTCTCTCTCTCACACACACACACACACACACACACACACACACATAAAATGCAACTGTATGCAACACAGGATTAATGTTTTGTTACCATGGTTTTAGGTCGGTCTGCACTCATACGGTATGTGAGTGTGTCCCGACAGATGAATCCTTTGTCTGTGTATGAATAAAGAACTGGATGTTTGAATGAAATTGCACAACACGGTCTGTTCCCAAGACATGTATTTCCAATACATCATTTATTTTAAGAAATTTTAAGAAACAAGCCTCAAAAGAGTATCAATTAATATGAACACAAAGTCTGTATGTATAAAGAGTCAGTATAAACCAGGTGAGCGTCTACAGTGTGTGCTGCTCCTGTAATGTCTCTCATCTGAACTGTGAAGCAAAGCAGTGCTGAGGATAGTGTGAGCTGTGGATTGGATTTAGGGTCCCTGAGGGCCACGCCCAGTCCAATGAAAATGTGAGAAGGGCCGATCAGAGAGAGCAAACATTAAAAAGAAAGCAGAAGATGAGAGGGCGGACAGAGAGGAAGAGGAAGGATGAGAAGAGAAAGTAAAGAATGAACGGAGAAAATAGGGAAGGCAACACTGAACGCTATCTGCAGGTCTCACAAAGGCAAAATTCAGCGCTTATTTAAATGGCGGTTAAAGAAGAAGGACATAGGGGAAATTAATTTTTACAGACATAAAGACCAATATTGTGTAGTTAAAGGAATAAAGCGGGTGAGACTTTTTTTTTTTTTAAATCGTAGGGCTGTGTTTGCCTAAAATAAATCGTAAAACTGTGCAGTCGATGAGGACACCCATGAATAGTTTAATCAATGGTGTGTTGTTAAGGTTTCCAATATCAGTCAGTATTATTAAATTAAAAAGATGAATTGAGGTGTGCAGGGGCAGATCCAGACTTTTAACTGAGGTAGCCAAGTGGGGCACTGACACTGACTTTAAATCGCCATTTCTGTCTCCACTTCGCATATCTTATCTAATTAATAACATTACAGTATCCATTTTTTATATTTTTGTGTTTATATTTGTAATTTAAAGGTCCAGTGTGTAAGATTTAGGGGAATTTAGTGGTATCTAGCAGTGGAGATTGCAGATTGTAACCAGCTAAAACTTCTCTTGGTTTGAATTCCTTCAGTGTTCATTGTTGAGGAGGTTTTTACCGGGAGCTGAATTGACCACGGGGGTCTCTTCTTCTCCAAAACAAATGAACCAGGTGACCAAAACATAAAAACACAGAATAAAATAAAGTTTCAGACCCACTGATTTTCCAGTGCTGTTGTCGCAGAGGGGCTTCCCACTGCAGTGAACATGTGAAAATGCGAAAATGTGAAAATGTCCTGTTTACAGCCAATGCTTGGTTTGTTTATTCTAGGCTGCTGTAGAAACATGGCACACTCTGTTGTTGAGATCCCTTTGTAGACAACTGCTCATTCCAAGGTAACAAAACCAAAATGATTCATATTTTCAGGTAAAAAGACCCATCAATCACCAGACAACAGTGGCACCATAAAATGTAAGGTAAAGATTTCTTCCACACGTTAAGTCCTCAAAAGAAACCGTAGCTCCAGCAGTAGGCTAAATGAATGTTGTGGGTCCTGGTTGCACCGATGCTGTGATCCTGCTTGACGCGACCTTCTACTGCCATTATTATGCGTCATGCCTCCACTATCAATATACGCTATATATATGGGACTCTTATCAACATCACATGCTATCATAGAGTGCATTTAGTAATTTTACACCTGTCATGATTGTTATATGACATGCTATTGTTACCGTTTTTGCTGTGCATCTACCCCTACTCTCCCTCTCTCCTCCCCTCTCTCTTTCTCTTTCTTTTTTGTCATTATTGTTATTTACGACATCTATTGCACGTCTGCCCATCCCTCCTCAGCTGCTCTTCCGGTTTCTTCCATTGTTTTCCCTGTTACAGGGTTTTTTTGGGGAGGTTTTCCTCAAGCGATGTGAGGGTCTAAGGACAGAGGGATGTCGTAGTATGCTGTAAAGCCCTCTGAGGCAAACTGTGTTTTGTGATAATGGGCTTTAAAAATAAAATTGACTTGACTTGACATTGAAAAACACAATGGCAGTGTAAAGTATCAACATAATTCAAATGTTCATTCATTCCTGATTTTAAAGGTTGCATTAAAGTAGAGTGACATACTTTTCTCATTGCCTTTACCCACTTTGTCATTATATCTACGTTACTAACGATTATTGATCAAAAATGTCATTTTTTCAATATTTCTTTCAAAGTACCAATAGTCATTCCACAATATTTCCACATCAATGAAATAATTTGGTAAAAATGAATAAATCAATAATTTTATTAATAAAAAGAAAGAAAGAAACTGCAATTGACATGTTTGATTCTGTCTCCCAGTTTTAGCATTAATAAAGTGCTTTTGAGGAGATTTAAAAATACTGAGAGGTTTACAGTGAATCGAGATATAGCCGGAAAATATTGCAATATAATTTTCAGCCCATATCCCCCAGCCCTATGGCACACTGTGAATTTAAACATTTTAACTGCTTCAGCAGGAGTCATAGTGCAAACTTTTGATATTAAACCATGATGACTTCTGTATTTAACAGCAAAGAGTTATGCAACATGAGCAGTCATACTGACACTGCACAGACAGAATGCAGCATCACAAAAAACTTGGTTATGATTTGTAATATTTGCTCCTGCATAAGTTTTGTTCCTTTTCTACATCTCTGTCCTTGCAGATAACAGCCTCATTTTCCCGATATCAGGGGTGTAATGAAAGTGGCTGCTGTGTTTAGCTACTGTTAATCCAAGCTGAACACTTTTCGGCTGTTGCTCTCCACCAGCAAACGGCTGGAAGACTTTTATTGTACATTACCATAAAATGCATTTTTCACATTTTAAACCCCACGAAGGTAATTTATTGGTCATTTATTTTATGAATTTTAAGAGTGTTTTGGGGGACAGGAGGATTCCCTGAAGAAAGAATAAAATAAGGCGGAGGAGGACAGATGGAGACAGATGCAGAAATGTCCAGAGGGAAGAATAATGAACACCTTCTCTCGGGTAATGTTCGCACTGCTGACCTGCATCACATCCATAGTCCTGATTGACAGTATGGGAGCTTTAGACCTCTAAATGTAGTGTTCACAGTAACGGCTTGTAAACCACAGAAGTAGTGACGTTCAAGATAGGGATTTGAAAAATGTTGTCTCACAGAAAAACAATTAAAAGTTTTTTTTTAAAGGTCAGTGGCTTAGTGGCTTGGTAATGTGATTTGCAGATGTTTTGAACAACAACCTCAGAACTCGTAAGCCACCATATCAGAAAAGCAACAAACATCTCAGTGACCCACATGAGCACAAGCACAGATGAGTCGCCCTCAGCAGGCTGCCATTACTAACCAGGAGAAAAGCCGAAGGACAAATCAATATTGATTTCTCTCAACACCTCCAACAAGCTGCAATCTCTGACCAGGACCAAAATAGATTTGGATTCAGGCAATGACATTTCTCTCTAAAAACATCAAGAGGGTACATCCCGGTGGGGAAAAGGTGCAACCTTGCAATGAGTTTCAGGTGCGCATCTGGTTGAGTATCCATTCAGATTGCTTCAAGAGAAGGAACGTTTTTCTTCCAATAGTAGCAAAATCAGTCTGAAATGACAACCATGTCCGCTCTATCTGTTGGTCCACAAGTCAAACATCATCCAGTATTTTCACTGTTAAATTCAATAGCTGTGACACGTTTTCCTGTTTCGCAAAGGTCAGATCTGCAGGCAGCTTTGGGACTTTGGTGGTAAAGGATCGTCTGATCCGTGTTGACATGTCATAAGATCTGCAGTTACAGTACAAAGAGGCGCAAAGCAGTCACGTATCGAGTGTGACATCATGAATGCTGAATCATCTGCATGGTTTGACTTCTTCACTTGGTGCTGCGCGCTTTGCCTTTAGTATTTATTGATTATTTGCAAGGTGCAAGGACACACTCTCTCAACAGATTCAATAGATGTGCTGGACATTTCATCGCTGCGTGATTTCCAAAATCACAGCATGATGGATGTGATGTTTGCACTTTTTACTTTTCGTCAATATAAGCGCATGAACCAAACATAATGGTGGCACCAGAGATCTCAAAACTGTGCAAAGAAAATCAAAACTATCTGAATGACGAGACATCCTACATATAATAGCAGTAAAATGACTCTTCAAGCGGTTATTTTACACAAAGAAAACAACTTCACCAGCTTTATTATTATACATTTACTATAAATGAAAAAGTCCTTGTAATGGACGAGTAGCCTGTCTAAGCTGTTTACCTGCCTTTCATCAAGTGCATGCTGGGATCGGCTCCAGCAACGCCGTGACCTTGGAGAGGAATATGTGGAAATAGAAAATTGATTGAGAGGTGGAAAAGATGATGGCTGGAAAAGATTGATAATAAAGTTAAGTTATATATATGTGTTTATTATTTTTCTTTGCCATTTTTCGCTTTCCTGGCCCTCTTCGTGTGTGTGTGTGTGTGTGTTTGTGTGTGTGTGTGTGTGTATAAAGCCAATCTTTAAGTGACAGGTTTGCTCCATGTGCCTCTATCTGTGTGTGTGGTAGTCTATGTGTTCTGCCTTCCTCGTTTTCATTCCTCTGCTCTGTTTCTCTCAACACAAATATGAGAGGGATGGGGAGAAAGATGGAGGGCGGTGGAGGAGACAGATGCTTTCCAATGTTAACTCTGCTGTTTGTCTGCAACAATAATGCCAGCAACAGGGAGGACAAATCTTATCGCCGTCCCAAATGTTTTTTTTCCTCCCATTGTGAAATGCCAGACTGTGGCTGGTGGCGATAAGTTAGTGAAGAAAAACACCATTTGGCTGCTTTTTTAGATGAATGCAAAGAGGAGAAGAGGGGAGATAGTGAAGTGAAGAAGAGGGATGGCCTTAGGGAAGGAGAGAAAGAGTTTCAGCCTTGCAGAATTGTTAGAGTGTGGTGCTGGTATTCAGAAACTGCCTCTTGCCTTTCTGCAGATATACAACAATAATAGAGAATATTAACAATAAGCAATGGTTGTCTCAGTAATATCTTTTAATACTGGAACTAGCAAAGGTTGAACATCATTTGTCTGTACGGGACACATCTGTACAGCTCACTTACAGTCAGGGTGTTGGTCAGTAGAAATGTTAGAGGTTACAAAAGTGGCAATAAGAATCGAACTTATCAGTTTGGATCCCCAAAGTGCGAAATCCTGAAAGGGCTTGTTGAGAAAATCACTCTTTTTCCTCAATATTTATCACTAGTTCCACTAAGCCACCATTAAATGCCATATATAAATATATATTGTGAAATAATTATGCCTGAAGGTGTTGCTGAAAAGGTTCATAAGGATGAGCAAATATTTACCGCATAAAAAACAAAGCATAACTAAACTGGAAAGTCTTCATAACTTTTTTTAAAAAATTTGTTTAATTTTGTGCTCAAGGCAGTTTCTGAGAGAAATGAAAAAGAAATATAAATATTTGAATTTTGAAACTTTATATGAAACCAATTAATTGCATGAAATCATGTACTCTGATGTGATTAAACTTAATGCTCTGCCATAATTTTGCAGTACTTTGGTCACAAGCCGCCTTCAATTTTTCTAAAGCCTTAAGTTGACGTAATGAAGTGTTTACTGATGTTTTTATAGAAATGCAGCTGCACTCACATGACCAGCCTGCTCATTTATGTTCAAAATTAAGTAGTATAAAAAATTTAAGTCTGCATAAGGATGTACGTTGGGGTGATGGATGGAACATAGACCTCTCCCCTAGAAGACCAGTGTTTCGGACTGCGTGAACTTTGAGTTATTTTAAGGTACGATTTCACTATGTTTCTTTCCCTAAACATAACCTGCATAACTTAACTTCCCTAAACCAAATTTACATTACAGCTGCGTTTGTTTGGTGCTAATTCGTTAGGTACGTAACCTGTTTGAGGATACATTAAAGCACTGCGGCACATTCTTCAAGGCGGTTTCTGATTTAAATGGGCTTGTGAGCTCATGGTTAAGACATGGGAAGTCATGTAGACATGAAGCACTTGGTATTTAAGTGGTTAAAAAACTGGAAAAAGTTAGCAAATGGACCCTGAGTTAAGATTATATTTGGAAAATGTAAATGCTACTGGGCTCTCTTTGAACCTCAAACCCTTTGGATCAATATCAAGATAAAATGTGGAGAAAAAAATATTTTAAAGTCATGAAACAACCAATTGATTCTTTGATTCTTCAAAGTTAAAAAGAAATACATATTTTTTAAATTTAGTCTGTA
Source organism: Plectropomus leopardus (assembly GCF_008729295.1). NCBI lineage: Eukaryota > Metazoa > Chordata > Actinopteri > Perciformes > Serranidae > Plectropomus > Plectropomus leopardus. Next base: position 2,488,773 of record NC_056466.1, read on the forward strand.
CATGCATTCATGATAAGGTGGTGAGAGCAAATTGAGGGTGTCTGTCCCCAAAGGCTGCAGTAAAGAGAAATCGAGCTTTAAACCAAAGCATTTTGTGGACTATTATTTCATAATAAGAATAAGTGCATATAGATTAAGAGATGATCCAAACCTTTTAATCTGAATACTGAAAATGCACAAATGAAAGCAGGACACTGTTGCAGCTCTGGGTGTAGATGGACAAGAATTCTTTAATGTTCTTGATTCGATGTGTGTCGTAGGGTATCGCCTCGAGAAAGATTTGAAGTTTCCGCTGTGAGTTTCTCACAGGGTAAAACTTTTTATAGCGATGGCAGCTGAATCCATCGAGAGTTGATGATGTGTTGAATGAAGTTGTTGTTTGGCTTCAGGACTTTTTCTTAGGCATACACATGAACACACATTCTCTCTGTTCACTCTTTTTCCAGCAATAGTGTTTTATATAATATATTTTGATGCCTGAAACACTGTAATTTTTTTGTCATGTTGCCTGGAGTGTTGGCCGAAAAAAAAGAAGAAAAACGTTTAAGTGAAAAAATAGATGAAAATGCAGATATAGTAGTTATAAAATGAAAGGACCTGTATTTAGATCTTAAAGAAAGGACTCTGGCCTAAAGAAAGTGCTGCTGATGCAGTCTTTGCATCCAAAAGACTTCTTTGACATGCCTTGTCCTCACTTTGTTCTGGATTTTAAAACATACAAAGAAATCAGCCTTTTTAGGAACCCTGAAAGCCCTGCATCTGTCCTGCATTTATACGTTCTTCAGTATTAAACAATTTTGCAACACTAAGCATCTGTGTCTCAGACATTTCCTGGTGACTTCTGAGGGCTATAAAGACTGCAAAACTGAATTCCTATTGATAATTCCTCTTGGGGACAAAGTCAAAGGAGCACATCAAGAGCGCAGTGAAAAATAGGATAATGCTTTGAAGTGCAACATTTCTGTTTTGCTTAGTAAAATGCTTTAATTCTCTTTGCATAAAGTTCGTAACCCCAAATCTTCCAAGCTCATCTGGAGGGCTATGAATCATAACACAGCCCATTTTCCTTTCTTTCTGTGGATTCTCTCTGATTTTCTGTTTTTTCTAAAACACAGCAGAGCAGTAGAGCAGCAGAATAAGTTTGTTTGCTCATGATTTTATACATACTAGTGCTTTAACGAAACTGAATTCATACACAAGAACCTACTCTATGTCCTGCTCATCCTACATGTCTGAGAGAGTATCTTCACAGAAATGTTGTGTCTCTCAAGCAGCTAGTTAGGAGATAAGCTCTTGTAATTCCTTTAACCTGATAAGAGAGCAAAACCGGATTTTCCCCAAACAATCTTTTCTGAAGCTGCAGCCAAAGCGCATCAGTAGTACAACAAAGCAAGCGACAGAAAGTGAGACTTCAACAAAAGTTACAAAGCACAAAGCAGAACATTTCTTAAGAGGAATGTTTTGCCCAACGTGTCCCTAAACTCTCACTCAGAACTGCGCATGTCAGAAAAACTCCAAAAGCTCAGCTGGAAAGCTGCATAAATCACTGTCGACCAAACACAGAAGATCACATTACTTTTTCATTTTATCCCCGTATTCCTCCACCTTTATTCCTGTGTTCGCTTAAACTCAGCGGGGCAGCAGCTTGGATGTTTAAATATGTAGAGGACAACTTTCAGTGCATCTGCAGTGCCACAGCTTGCTTTAAAGTGTGCTTTTTCACACCTGAGATCTTAAAAAATTCAAGTTAAAGTAGTGCATTAGTGTGCACCACAGACTGAGGCCGGTGTTTATCGGATGTCTCAGACACAGGACTGATGATGTTCTGCAGAGTGGCTCTAGCTGTCACAATGCAGCAAATGTGATGCTTTAACAGAGCCTCACCAGCAATTTAAAATCTGCTCTAGTATCCTCGTGAGAGCTGCTTCACCTTTGATACTTTGTCGTGTTTCTCACATCTCTCTAGTCTCTTTTCACTGAAGTTACTGCACAAAAAAGCATGCCCTTTTACTCCTACAGTCCTGTGGATAAATGGGTGGAGATAAATAATACAGTCACTAGCAATACTTCTAGTTGACCAATGATTTGTAATGCTTCAAAACAGTGACGTGCAGAGATTATCTAATGGTTGGCATAAAAAAAAAAAAAAAAAAGTGGTGCCAATTCTGCTTGGAGTAACTCCTCTAAAACAGAAATAATGGTCATGTTAATAAACCTTCTTTGTATTGAAAAAAGAAAAAGAAACACAGCACCTCCAAATTGCTGTTTTTGTGCAGCACAGTTTCTCAGGTTAAGCAAAGTCTGTATTTTAATCAAATTTACCGACTTAATATCCACTGCATACGATGCACACAGTCATTTTAACACAACATAAAAACTCTGCTTTGAAATGTTATTCCTCTGAGCTTTTTCTTTATGCAAATGGTTCTCTATGCCATGCAGTGTGATAAGCCACCTGCACCCAAAATAATTTCAAAACTCTAATTTATTATTACCAACAAACCTCCATAATTCTGGACAGGGAAAAAGGCTGAAAAAGATGCAGAGAAAACAAAAAACTAAATGTGAGCTCAATTCACTCAGATGAAGAAAACAATGCCACAATCAGGCATCATTCATTTCTAAGTAACATTTTAAAAGGGAAGACTTGTTACCTACCTACTGCTATTTGTAACTTTCACTAGGATTGCTGCATCTTGCAGGAAAAGGCAGAGTTAGATGACCTTTCACCCTTAACTTTTCTGCTATTTTTTCCTTAAGGCTCATTTACACTGAGTTTCTAGCTCCTACTATGATCAAATCAGGTCTGTTTCAGCTCGTCTTATTACCACTCCTAATGTGTATTTTGCTGTTGTGCCATTAACTTCTCCCGTTATGTTGTTTTTACTGACTTTATTCACTTATGTCTTTCTTGGTCATATAGATTTTATTTTTCTCTTTTGGAGTGAGGTGTTTTTAGAAACCCCTCAGGGTTTGTTATCTCAGACGCACATGTTGTATTTTCTGTTTACTGTTTCCACTTACTTAAAAAAAAAACAATATTTTGAAAGTTCAAGAAATCCAGTCTGTATACACACAAGAGTACAATTTGCTCAATCAATAATTCAAGTTGTCCCTTTCAAATGATGCATAATGATTAGCTTTCCTCTTGTTCATTCAATTGTTTGCCCGATGGGTGTTATTTTCCTCAATTTATATATGCTTTTGGAATGCAAGTCTTAATATAAACTGAACAAAACTTTAAATGCAAAACTTCTATTTTTGCTCCCATTTTTCACAGCTTTGAGTTGAAGGTCTTAGACTTTTTTTATGCACACAAAAGACTTATTTCTCCCAACTGTTAAATCTTTTAAAATCTCTTTTAGTGAGCGCTTCTCGAAGATAATCCACCCACCTGACAGGTGTGGCATATCAAGATGCTGGTTAAACAGCATCATTACTACACAGTTGTGCCTTGGGATGGGCGCAATAAAAGGATACTCTAAAATGTGCAGTTTGATGAAACAACACAATGTCACAGATTACGCAAGTTTACAAGTTTTTAGGGAGCATGTCATTAACATGCTGACTGCAAGAATGTCCACTCGAGTTTTTGTTTATGAAATGAATGTTTATATCACTGCCGAAAGTCTTTTTCAAATGTTGTTATTGTTAATTTGGCACGACATCTAAGTGGCCTCACAACCGCAAACCACTTGTAGCCACACCAGCTCAGGACCTCTACGAACAGCTGATGAACCAACTGGTGGAACAACCAAAGAATCTCTGCACAAACTGTCAGAAACCACCTCAGGGAAGCTCAATCCCATGCTTATCCTCCAGGGTCTTGACATGACAGTAGTTCGTCATGGTAACCAACTTAAGAGGGAAACTACTCAACTTCAATTATGTCTGGCACTTGCGAAAAGTGTTCTCTTCACAGATAAATCCCACTTAGGATTTTAACAGGAAACGGCAGAGATTTGCTAATGGCAACGTTGTGAACAGAATGCCCCATAGTGGTGGTGGGGTTATTTCATAAGCTACGGACATTGTTCACAAGTGCATTTAATTGACAGCAGTTTGAAGACTCTGATATTATCCTTATACTTATTGTCAGAATACACGGCCGCAAGATGCTGTGATCCGTATGCAACTCCTGGGAGCTAAAAACATCCCAGTACTGCAAACACAACAAACATGTCACCCAGTGAGCATGTTTGGGATGCTCTGGATTGGCACGTACAACAGCATGTTCCAATTTCTGCTTCGCAAAGTCATTGAAGATGACTGGGCCAACACTCCACAGGCCACAATCGACAACCCAATCAATGCTATTTGAAGAAGTGTTGTCAAACTAGAGGAGGCACATGGTGGTCACAGTAGATACTCACTGGTTCCTTGGGGTATATGTAACCAAAAAAAATTATTTCTGTAGCTCTAGACTTTATGAATGGAATTTTTAGGCATGTGCAATACACGGTATTGTTTTGGTGGTGAAAAAACAAAGAAAGTTGAACTAACCACCTCATGGGGACATTAAACTCTTCACACACTGACATAGTAGGGACTCGTCATCCATCTGAGTACAACAGTGTAGTTTCAACAGATAAATTATTCATTTTCATTTTAAAAGGACGGATTCACCCTAAATCAAAAAAAAAAAAAAAAGAAAGAAAATTGTGCCTGTAGTGCTATTTATTAATCTAGATTATTTTAGCATGAGTTGACAAGTGTTGGAGATATCAATTACCAGATACTGAACAAAAAATGCATTCCTGTAGCCCTAGACTTGTGAAATTCTAATAAATGTCACAATTTAAAGACAATTTAAAGCTGTTTAAGAGGCATCTTGAAATTCCACACCCGAAAAGGAGAAGTGCTCACTGACATGGATTTTAACAAATTTGTGACAATTTTTTTTTAAAGATAACTCTAGTAAAACAGAGCCTTTGATCTTTAAGTCATTGCTATGAAAATGGGAGCAAATACAAAAGTGGGGCATTTAAATTTTTGATGAGCGTATAAATAGAGTATATATGCTAAAAAAGAAATTCTAAAATCCCTATGTCTACAAACTTAAAGCTTTACTGAAAGCTTGTTCTGTGTTTTGTGAACAACTACATTTCATTTGCTATTTATTCCTCTCATTCAGACAGATACTCGCCTGCAGGCAGACCTGAGCAGATACAGTACTGGGTAATTACATTTTGAATAGCTGAAGAACACGAGGCGTACTTTATTTATCTGATCTTCGTCTGGCTTAGTGAATGTTTTAAAGAGAGGAACGATTCCCATTTTCCACACAAGAGCTGGTGAGGAGTGAAACATGATTGGCCTTTATTTGAACTGTCTGATCTTAGTTTACAGTGATTGGATGATTCACAGGAAAACACCAATTTCCACCTTCACTCTACATCTGGTGGATGATGAAGTCTGATTAGTTTCCACACCATTTCTTTTTATATCACCCTCTATTTTGTCTTTATGTTTTGACCAATCATTTCATTTGTGCTAATTAGGTTAAAAGGTGTTCCAGTCGGACAGCCACAAAAGACAATAACCACAGTACATGCAAGTACTTATAAGTGAAAAGACTACGTTTTGTCTTGACTTTTTTTTTTTAAACTTCGTTCCCATTTCAATCAGTTTTTCTTCTTTGCTGTCACAGTGCTAAAACGAAGTGAGCAGAAAGGTCCGGCTATGGAAGGCTAACCTTATCTTGCAAATGAAGTGTCTACTACTGTTCAGCTCTGTGTGAAGATAACTGGGGAACCATTTCCTTTGCTGCTCCTCACTCTAATACAGACAGATACTATTAAGCCTGCAGGGAGACCTGGAAAAGATTGTAACTAATTACCTGTCGAACACTTCAAAAATCAAAAGGAGCGTGTTATCGTTCCCATATCTACCGTACTGAGCGACGTGTCCACATTTGAAGCTATTTATGTGTCTGGTAATAAATGGATCATGACTACCGCAGGCATTTGACTTGAGATGGGAAGCAGGTGAGAAGTCTTTTGTGTAATGAGAAACAAGACAGAGGCCTATAGGGGTTGTGCATCTTAATTTCATTGTATTGTAGAGCATTTGTCATTGTGTTACCTACCATGATCTCAATTTAATGTGTCCCTGTCTGCATTGGATTTTTTTCTGCAGCAGTGGCCCAATTTCCCAGCAGGGATCATTAATTTTTCATTTCATCAAATCTAAGAACCATGTAAGCTGGAATTGGACATTTTCTAGCAAGTCACTGAACTTGTTGTGGTATATTCTATCCAAATTATTTAGGGTGTTGATGTCTTGCATCATCTGAACACACTGGGTGTGATTATGGATATGCACATGCTGCACCACTGGTGGCTGTGGCCTTAAAGAACCTGTGTTCCCCAACTTAGAGTGGATCCTGTGTTGTTTTACAGATGAAAGTCCTACCAGTCCTCAGTCTCATGATCACTGTCAATATTTTGAAAGTATCTACTCTGAGATGTGTCTGCATTGTCTTGATGTTGATTTAGTATGCGCTGTGGTGAAATTGGCACTGTGTAATTTGAGTATTGTTAAAGTAATTCAAAGACATAAAAAGATAACCCATATTTGTAAATTGTTCTAACCTCCTTAACTGGGACATTAAGCTAGTCACAAAGACTCATCACCAATCTGGGGACAATAGTTTAGTCTCTATGACATTAATGATGATTAAGAAAAAAGGGACCATTCACCCTGAAAATAAAATAAAATAAAAAAAAAAACGACAATGAAACAAACATGTTTTTCCTCTTTCCTGTAGTGCTGTTTATCAGTTTAGATTGTTCTGATGTAAGTTGTTATGTCTACTTTCTCTACAATATAATGGAACTAGATGGCACTCAGTTTATGGTGCTCAAAACTCTGAAAAACTACATCTGAAAACCTCCAAAGCAAAGACTCTCCAGGAATCATGGCCTGGCTACTCAAGATAATCCACAAACCTTGCTGTGAGCCATTTCATGTAGGAACTATTTTCTTTCTGCCAAACTACACCCAAAAGCTTCACCCTGCAGAAGGAAGTGTGCATCTACTCATAAAAAACAGGCTTGGAGTATTTCAGGGCAATATGTAAACTTTAATATCATCATCCTTGGCTAAGCTGTAATGTCAGCTAGCTTAATGGTGCCAAGTGAGTTTAAATGAACTTTTTGGCGCCTTCAGCTCCATAAGCTGAGTGCCATCTGGTTCTATTATATTGAGAGAAGGCAGATATCTCTGCAGCTGATATCTCCAACACTCTGCAACTCACACCAAAACAATCTAAATCTATACATAGCATGTATATATGTATATACATGACTTTAAGATGAGTTGTCCCTTTAAGACTTGGATTCGGGTTAAAGTCAGCATCATTCTAGTGAAAATATCAGGTTAGATATGTAAGGCTTTTGCCAGACCAAGCCTACAGAATATCAAGTCTTCTCAATTAATATTGTATGCCCTCATGAGTATATAGTGTCTTTAATACTGATCAAAACAAGAGTGTGTTTGTTGCACACTATAGTCAAAACAAAAAGTGCAAAAAGGGTAACTATAGCCAAAGAGCTGTATTAATTGATTGTTGAAAGGCAGTAATCTATGAAGACACATTTTGTTCAGATTTAATGTAAGACCTTCAAATAATAATACAATTTACAGGCAGAAATACGCGCCAGTTTACGTACAAAATCTAGTGAAAAATCAATACATCTGACAGGCTTAACCATGAGCTGTTTAACAATGAGATAGTGTAGCAGTGAGCAGACAAGTTGGCAAACAAAGGCTGAATTTGGAAACTCACTTGAACTGCAAAGCAATCCTTGTCAAAATCAAAACTTATTGAAAATTAGTTGTGGAGCTGCAGGGCTCAGTGGAGGCTAAATGGACTCACCATTCCCTCCGTTGAGAGGATTAGAGCTTGAGACAAATAGGTAGAAAGGACATTGCTGAATATATTACACGACACCCCTGGTTGTTGGATGCAGTTTATCAAGAGAGTTCAGGGCAACTTGTTAGAGCTCATTTCTCAGCTGAGTCACTGCCAACTGTGCAAAACAGCACAGTGTGTACTGTGGCTAAAAATCCACCAATGTGCAGCTTTCTGTCTGATGTGCTGTTGTATCATTCCTCTGTTGCTAATGCATGATTTAGGTAAACAATTTGTTAAGTTGTTGATTGATTAAGCTGCTTACCATCTGTCTGTGTTGATCTATTGTTTTAAAGCATATTTTATGTACTAAATCCAACACATTGGTCTTTAAACGTTTAGCTTACTTTTTGGACTGTGCAATTGAAGGGAACCTTTACAAAGGTAACGCACTAGAGAATATTACTAAACATTTTTTTAATTGTCCAAAATATAAAACCTCACTCCTCCCAAATGCACAAAAATAAAATGTTTAGTGTTTTTTCATTTCTTTCAGGTTTGCTGTTTCATTGTTTAACTTCCATTGCAGCTACAGCTGAGCTTGAAAGCATTTTTTCTCTGACCTGTCTAAAACCTCAACAGTAAATGTCAGGTTTTGGTGTCAGAATCTAAAAGCAAAGGGCTTTACTCTGCTGTTGCCATTTTGCAGCCAGTTCAACAATCACATAGGAAAAAAAATCCATTGAAAAGAAGATATAAAGATATCTGCGGCAAGAGCAGACTTAATGTTCGGAGTGAGAGGACAGCATAGACTGCCATGATAGTTAAGATTAGGCAACAAAGTCACAAACATTTAAGCAAAAGAGGCACATGCAAGGTGTAGAAAAAACACACAGATCTGCATGAGAAACAAACTACAGACTCCAGCATGTCCGCCCATGTTCTCAAGTGATGGTGACTGTGCGCATTGCATGTGGATGCACCATCCGCTGGCGTACAAGAACAATGGATGAGTTTCTGTCCAAGTGCATCCTCATCTGATGCCGTCCATCCACATTCCAGTTGGATGCAGAGGGCATTTTTTGAAATCGTGTTTGTATGCCGAAGCACTGACAGAGTGGACATATTTGATAAGTTCGGAGTGAGAATGGGCTGCACAATCAAGTTATCTTAACATGAAACTGGAAAGACCATTTCTTCACCTGCGTTTGGCTGCAAGCCTTCCCTGAACTTTTACCACAATGTAAAAATCACAACATTTCCTAAAATACAAGTGTATGCTGTCTGTCTGAAACTGAATTAAACATTAAGTAAATGAGATTCAAACATTTTAAAATTCAAATAAACTAAGATGATTTTTTCCCCTGAGGGATTCTTTTTTTTTCAGCCCTACACACAGCAGCCATAGCAGAGGTAGCTTTAAATAGCAAGCAGTCACACCCCCTCTCTCACAAACAAAAGGTACTATGACAAGTCTTAGTAAAGCAGAGAGAGAATTCATAACCATCTTTCTTAGAAAAGAAAATGCACACTGTGGAATACAGTTAACTGTTGAGTTAAAGTGACCTTGACAGGTGACGTTGTTTAATTCACACCTCACCTTCACTCTCTGTGGTTTAATTTAATCGGCGAGTAGCTCCGGATGAAAGCATGAAGGGATAGAGAAATGTTTTTGCTCTGCCTTTTTGCTTGAGAAGAAAGCCAGGAAAGGGACTCTGTTTACGTGTGTGTATGACTGTGCACGGGAAGGAGTATGTGTGTGAATAAGCAAATTATTTCCTTTATGTACTGTAAGTAGGGGATCACCCCATTCGCCAGAATAAATGTTAGCATCGCACATTTCTGCAAACCAGGGATACGTAACACTTGCATGTTATAAAGTGGATGTGTGGAAACTTTACATTTGACATTTCAGCAGTGATGTGATTGGTGTGGTTATGTTAGGGCGCGCACACACACATGCACACACACACACACACACACAAAAGTTACAAGAACATTACGTTTTGGCTTTTGAACATCTGGTTTAGGTGGCATGATCATGGCTGGAAATGCCACCAAAATATTGCTATTGGAAATACCACTAATGTATTGGAAAAAAACATTGGGTTTTGGTGGCACAATCATGACTGGAAAAATAGTTGCTGGAAATGCTGCTGATGTCTCGCTGAAAAACACCTGGTTTTGATGCCTCAATCAATGCTTGAAATGCAGTTGCACAATCAAAGCTGGAAATGCCACAAATGTCTTGCAAATAAACATCCATATTTGGTAACACATTCATGGCTGGAAATGCCAACCAACAACCAGTTGGGGTGGCACAAGGACTGCTGAAAATCTTGCAAAAAAAAAAGAAAAACAAAAACAAAAAACCTGGTTTTGGTGACAAAATCAGGATTCAGAATTCCGTTGTTTGTTTAAAAAACACCCAGTTTTGGTTTCACAATCATGGCTAGAAATACTCTCTATGTCTTTCTAAAAACAATCCAGTTTTCTGACACAATCAAAGCTAAAACTTCTGCGGATGTCTTTCTAAAACACAAACAATTTTGTTGTCTGTTGGTCTTGACAACAGTGTTCTGCAGCTTGGCAGCCATCTTGCCTAGGTGTCTCATTTATATCTAATCAGAACGATGTCACTTGATGCTAAAGCGTACAAATGTAATGTGTTCATGGTTTGCAGAAATGTTCAATGCCAACATTTTTTTCTGGTGACTTGGCTGGAAAAGATCCTCCCTGATTTCCCATTTGGTTTTGTTTCTTTGTTATGGTACATTCAAAGCTCCCAGGTACAACCAACCTGGTATATCATAACTTACTGTGTGTGTGTGTGTGTGTGTGTGTGTGTAACCTTAACGAGACTCAGTAGGCCAATTTCTAAGCGGGAAGTTGATGACGGTGGGAAAAGAGCCTAAAACTCAGCTCATCAAACCCCAAGCCATCAAAAAATATCAAAATCTGCAGCATCTGTCTTATCCTTTTCTGTCTTTTAATCTCTTTCTGTGTGTGGGAGAGCAGTCATGAGTGTTTACAAAAGCCATTCATGCCTCTGATCAGAACATGGCTCCACCTCAGCTCAGCAGGTGTCTCAGCGGGTCTGAACATGCTTTTCGATACATCCCGGCTGCAGAAACATCTTCGCCGTTATAATTCAGCAGACAAAAGATCGACTTAGCAATGAGATTGCCTTTTAGTGGTTGGGGCCCTGCGTGATTATATTCTCTGCAGAGCCAGATAATCACCGCGGTTGACTAACTCAGGCACATTGGCAGTTATCATGAATGTGCTCACGTTGCCGCCTGATGTCACGCCCAATCTGAAAGTAATAAATAACCTGCAATTCTTCATAGAAGTGAATTTCAGTGTTGCTGCTCTCTATTATCGATTGATGGAAAACAGCGGGGATGCAGCGCATACCCTAATTAAGAAAGTTTTAGCATTTGATGTGCTAAAAATACTGCTTTGAATAAATAGAGAAACTGGGTTTTTAGCACGAACAGTTTCTTACCGCGATGAAAGAAGGTGAAAACTCATCAACAGGAAATCTAAAGATATTACAGCCCTGTCTAAATAAGAAGTGATCTCACTCTGAGAGGTGCAATGTAAAAGTGTAAAACTTCTAAAAGAGACAACGTTGCCAAAATAAAAGAGTGTTCTTTCACATCGCTGTTGCAGCTTGAAACTTTAAGACTTCATTACCCCAAAGTCCTGTCAGGCCCTTACAGATCTGTGTTGCTTTATACTGACAGCACCCAAACGGATGAAAGAGGTGACAGATCTAATGTTGGTCAATTCTGCTTTTTCTGACCACAGCGCTACCTTTGCACTTTTTTAGGAGAAAGTTTAGGGTTGAAGCTTTAGTGAAAAATCTAGTCAAGAGTCTACGGAGAGATATACCAAATCCATGTTTCTTTTTGGATCATAAAGGGTCAGAATTTTGACAGAGTCCACGAAGCACTCTGTTTGACATCAACAGCACAGACCATCAATAGGAGTGTAGCGTACCAGTCGAATTAAAAACAAGCCTGGACTGATGGTCTAATGCAGTTTATTTTTCCTTGCAGAACTTTATTGACCAGCGTAAGAGCTAAATGGTAATTAAATAAACAGAAAGTGGAACAATGCATTGATTTCTGCTCTAATGACACCTTAAGGTAATGAAATACACAAAAACGTATGTAACAGTTAGACACAAAAAAAATTCAGTTCATACCTTGTGTCATCTCAGATGGAGCTAAACTCTCTTAAATGCTCCCTGTTTGTAAAATATTATGCATTTATATTGTTTTCCACTTTCATTGAGTTAGTTTTGTGACCAACATCAGTCCTAACAATATTTATTCATTTTCATAATTGTAACCCAATAAATGCCAGGTTTCTGTTGTGATACCACCATGTTTCCAGATGAAAGAAAAAAAAAACAACACAAAAAAGATATTTTTTCTCAAAATACTACACGCTAAGTAGTTTTTCATTTTAAATGACCATAGCCTGGCATATGTCAATGATTAGCAGCGACACTGATTAGAATAAGAGGGATAAAAAACACATGACATGTACCAAACAGTCCCTAAGGGTTAGTTTTGCAGAACCTTAAGTCTTTATGAAATGTTAACTGGTGAGTTATAAAAATGTTCACTCTCAATGCAGTTGCTTTGAGTGTTGAAATTAGCTACAGAGACCAAAACCTCTTTGTACAAGGCTGTAAACATGTTTATTTCTGCTGTAAAGTTGGGAATTTTAACATGGGGGTCTAAGAAGATTCACTTTTGGAGCCAGTTGTCATTTTAGAAACTGCAGCTAAAAGTCAGTGTTCTTTTTGTTGTGTTTTTGTTTAAATTTGGACCCCAAAAGAGCAGCAGGCAGGCAGGTGGTTTTAAGGGTGAGATTTGTGTAGCTGGTAAAACATCTCCAAAACAGGTAGGCAAAACCAAGAACATGGGACACCAACACGTGCAGGGAAAACATAGCAGGGAATGACACCATGATCAAAGACAAACTGATGAGGAACAAAAGGAAACACACGGGAATATATACACAGAGAGCTAATCACAGGAACAAGACACAGCCGGAGAAAGCAGGCCTGTAAACGGGGGGCAGGTGGAACTAATCAAGGTGGGACAGACAATCACAAAGGCGGGAAAACACACAAAGGCAGGAAGGAAAACAAGACATGACACATGAGGAGCTTGACTTTCAAAGTAAAACAGGAAATGAACTAACAAAACTTTGGATCATAACAGTATTGATGTAATGCAACGCAACTTATGTACCTAACTTCCACAATGTTACATAATTAACCTTTACATACTATTTATATTTTATACCTTGACCCAGTCCAATAATCCCGTTATAGGAAGTGTCTACCAAATTTTGAACCACAGATGTATTTAGAATGTATAAATAACCGATAATTGTTGATTAATCAAAATATTCACATAAACTAAGGAACATCACTTGGATATGATAAAAAATTAAAGATAATTTATATAAAAACATCATTTTTAAATAAAAATTAACCAAATGTAATGTAACGAATACAACAAAATCTTGTCTGGACTATATGTCAAGACACATAATGCAATTATTTCACGAGATACAATATTCTTGCACTTAAAAAAAAGCATTTTAGTTGAATCTTGTCAGGATAAATTCATGCAGCTATGAAGGCCAAAGAAGGTACAACACAATACCAGTAAAGTGTACCTAACACAATGAACTGTAAGTTGGTATGAATGAATTTAAGTGCTCCCTGCAGCACTCGTCTTTGTCGCAGACCCTATTTCTCCTTCATTCAGACATTCAGCTGTAAGAGAGTGAGAGAAATGAGTGAATGGTGAAAGAACAGAGAGAAAAAGAAACTGACAGAGAAAATAAGAGATGCTGTGTGAACAGTGAAGCTGAGAGCGACGGAGGGAAACAAGGATGAGAAGAATTCATAAAAAGAAGTTGTGATAGCGAATGATTGACATGAATGACAGGTTGCAATAGGTGGATAGCTGGAGGGAGGGAGGGAGGAGAGGAGGTGAGAAGGAGAAGTGTGTGTGCTATTTATGTTTGTGTGTGTACACAAGAGGGCACGAGCGATCGTGTGTATTCACGACAGGAGGAGGTCAAAGGCTTAGTGACAGCTTTAGTGAGGCAGACAGCAATTAGGGTTATTGACACTGTGTGTGTGTGTGTGTGTGTGTGTGTGTGTGTGTGTATGTCTGTGTATGAGGGAGAGGGAGGTTGTTTAAAAGACTGACAGGCTCAAGCCATGACTGTGTAGTTAAAAATACAATGGCTTCAGTATTGACTCTGTGTGTATTTGTGTGTTGTTTGCTTGTGCGTGTGTGTGTGTGTGTGTGTGTGTGAGACGGAGAGAGTTTATCTGCAGGGATGTTGACAGTTATTTTATTTGTCAAGGTTGTAAATTGAATGGCAGCTCCCCCATTGTGTTCTGCATCGTGTGTGTGTGTGTATACAGTATGGCTTTTGTTTCACCGTGCAAACCTGTGTGTTCAGTTTATAGTCGCTTGCCTTCTTCTGTGTGTCGGCTGACTCAGCAGAACAGCCAAACTCGTCGGCACACATTCCCACGACCTCGACCGTTTCATGCGACATTTTCTGTCGCAAACACACAATTAATCTATTTTTTTTAAACCCCATTTTTAGCTGCCCGGGTTTGTCTTTGCGCTGTTTCTGGTTTGAAAGGTGTGGAGCCTCGCTTTTCATTCCAGCTACTTGTCAAGAGTGAGTGCCGAGTGTTTATCAGACCAAAACAGTCTCCTGTCATTTACTTAAAAGCCAAATCCATCATCCAAAAATAAGCTGAAGTCTGTCCTCCACTGGGAACTGACACATGAGAATGAAAACGGCTTTTTATAGTGAAATTATCCGACAGGGCTGTCAATCGAGCGGGAAGATGACGTGTGAGAGCTCAGGATGAGTTGAGAGTGTCTTTTGAGTCTTAACATGATTAAAGTGGAAATGTGTTTACATGAAAAAAGGGGGAGTGAAATATGTTAAAATAGCTTTGCACAAAAGCTTTCCCATTTAAACCTCATTTTATGTATACTCATGAGTCATTATTGAGTCCTTAGGGTCCCCGAGTCCTTTAAGGACTGTCCATCATCATCCGGTCACAGGGGCAGCAGGCTGAGCAAAGCACTCCAGACGTCCCTCTCCCCAACTGTGCTTTCCTGCTCCTCCTGAGGGACCCCAGGCGTTCTCAGGCTAGACGAGATATATAATCCCTCAAGAGCGTTCTGGGTCGGCTCCTGGGCCTCCTACCAGTTGGACGTGCCAGGAACATGTCTAACAGGAGTGTTCAGGAGACATCAGATACTTCAAATACCTCAATTGGCCACTTTCGATGCGAATGAGCAGCGGCTCTGTTTCAAGCTCCTCGCGGATTTTTGAGCTCAGTGAAGCAAATGCAGACGTCGGCTGCTTGTATCCACAATCTCATTTTTCTGGTCACTACCCAGAGCTCATGTCCACAAGCGAGGGTGGGAACATAGATGGACTGGTAAATTTAGAGCTTCGCCTTCTAAACAGGGACAGGATCTCAAGGAGCAGCCACAGGGGAGGAAAGGAATCGCATACCTGCTTTTTACAGATGATGTGGTTCTGCTGGCTTCATCAGACGGTGACCTCCAGCATACACTGGGGCGGTTTGCGGCTGAGTGTGAAGCGGTCGGGATGAGAGTAACCACCTGCAGATCTGACCGTCTATTTCCAATGCTTGCATGTGCGTTGCGGAGCAGCTCAGCTCAGGTTTTGCTCCGTGCTCTCTCAGCCGTAAACTTCCACTTTGTGTGCGGCATGGTGCAGCGCTGCCGGATCAGCTGGAGTGGTGAGACCGAGTAAAATCAGGCGCATCATATCAGAACAGAAGCTAATTCGTAATGACTCACCATCCACACCTATAACTCCATATATGGTTTTCCGCACCATTTCCTTTCTATGGTTGTCCCTATTAAGAGGATGTGTGGTGTCATAAATAATTTTGTAAATTTCCACCTCCATAATTAGCTTCTCAGTGACCTCTGAAAACCTCTGACCTGTTGACTCCAGGCCTGGATCCACTCATTGTGATGTTTTGTTGATGTACTGTAGTTACGTGAAATACGATCAGACGTCAACAGTGTTTGTTGTGTTGCTGTCTGACTTCCTGTCTGCTCTGCACTTAATTCGGCTGAATTGATGCAAAGTGCTCCGGCATCCGGCAAAAACAGAAGCCTTGTGTATCTTTTCCACAAAGGTCTGGACTGCTGGAGCTGGGACAGAGTCGATTCGCAGCATATGAGCCAGTGAAAGTTAACACATAGAATAGAGCGTAATCTATTTGCTCTGTCTGCCGTGGCGGTTCGGAGCCGGTCCAAACATGGATTTGGTGGAATTAAGCCGTGGGGCCATGGTTCTCTGCCAGAAGATGGTGGATTGTCCCCTCAGGGTTGGGGGAAAGTTGCTGCCCCAAACAAAGTCAGGTCAATTCATTTTTATTTATAAAACTCAAATTAACACAAATCACAGTTTGCCTCAGAGGGCTTTACAGCATGTGACATCCCTCTGTCCTTAGACCCTCACAAAGGAGTTCAAGTATCTCGGGGTCTTGTTTGTTATTGAGGGTAGAAGGGAGCGTGAGATGGACAGGCGGTTTGCTGCAGCGTCTGCAGTGATGCATGAGTTGCGTCGGACTGTCTGAGCTGGGAGGCAAAGTCTCCCTAAAGGGCCAGGGGACCTTATCTTTTTAAGAGACATCTGACACCTTAAAGTATTTATTGAGATTAGAAAACTGTGCAGTATTTACAGCTGAGCTTTATGGTGCACGGACGTAATGAGTCATATGGGTGGGACGGGGTTGATTTTTGAACCTTTTACAGTCTTTGTAGCGTGAGACTGTTTGCCAGCTTACTGTGCGCTTTTTAAGTTTTGCCGAGTGATAATGCAGTTGGTTATGCAAAATCTGGAAGCTTAGGCTATATCAGCTGACAGTGAATTAATTAGCGCTATAGTTTTAATGACAGAATGCATTGATTTGATTGATTTATTTTAATGTGAAATGTAGAAAAAAACACCGATGAGGTTGCTGCACTGCATTTCATTGCCTCTGGTCCAAGAAGGTGTTCATTTTAGTCATTTTTAATCACTCGTGTACTGTGTGAGATGTGTCTCTTTGTCTTATATGTTTTGGCCTTGAAACCATGGGGGGGGTGGGGGGGTGGAGGGGTTATATGGGAGTCAAATTTGACTGAAGTGGAAATCATATTAAAAAACAGATGTCATCAACAAATTATACTATTTCTGCTTTTCAGACATGGTATAAACCATTTTTTATTTCCTTATTGCCCTTCACTTTTTCAAATTAATTAACTGTAAGTAGCATCACTGACACACAGCTCAATTAACTCATTTAATTGTGCAGAGTTTTAATTTGCGATGGAGAAAAACTGAAATTGTAAAATCCATTTGTTCTGTCCAGCTTTGATATGGATCTCCTAATGCCATGTTGCGAGGTGTTTTATGGATTTTGTCATTTTCTCAGTTTCCTAGCTGTGAGCCAAATTAGTTGAGTACTGAGCAAAACTACTGCTTTGATAGACACAAAATGGTGCCTGGTTTCTGCTGCTTTTCTACAGTTTCTCAGCCAAGCCGTCCGCTTTAGCGGTTGGGACTGCCGCTGTTGCAGTTACGGGCTCGACGTGGTGCATGGTCTTGTGCTTTTTTGCACACAGATTTTCTTGGCAAAGCTCAGAAAGCAGTAACAGTCCTCCTCAGTGTGGGCTGCCACTGTGACACTTTGACACAAAACGTGGCCCCGCTATGCAGCAACACATTCACCAACAGTTAACAGTCACAGTGTTAAACCCTGCTGGGACTGTGATAGACATGACCGCCGCCAGAGGAGGAAGTCTGTAGGGGTGTGACAAGGGCGAGACCCCAACATGCACCACCTGGCCCACCCTCAGACCAACATCATACTTTAGTTATTCCTTTTTTTTTAAAAAGAAGGAATATTTGGACACACAAAAAAGGCAAAAAGCCCAGCAGCACAAAAAACAACAGATAGCTTCAAATAGCCAATAAGCTACTCCTGTTAACCCTTTGATGCCAGAGAAATTTGGTTTGATTTCAAAACCATGGCAAAACGGCAGCAATAAGGAACTGAACAAGACATGGTCCAAAAATTAGCAAGAAATCAGTCAAAATTACCTGAAAAAATATATGTTTTTAAACGAAAAAAGAAAAGTAAAAAAAGAAAAGTAAAGAAAATGACCCTAAAAAGTGCTGCAATTTAAAAATATATATGCAAACATTTGTATATATTCTTTTTTTTTTTTTACCTAATACAATTTTAAATATAATATTACAATAATTCAGAATATATTTTCTCTAATTTTTAAAATATTTGTAATACCCTCCTCCTTTTTAAAAAAACTAATTTTAAGGTATTTTTCGTATCACCTTTAACTGATTTCTTGTAATTTGTGGGACATTTCTTGTCCAGTTGTTCATTGCCTTTTCCCCATGTTTTTTCCTTGAAATTGCTGAAGAAAATCTCTGCACACCTGAATGTGTGACAGGTGCATCGGAGGAGGGAGCAATCTCAAGATAAAGAGAGAAACTCATGCACTCTGTCCTGCTTAAAGCTGACATTTACTGAGTGAAAAAAATTACATTTCAGTTGAGCAGACCCTCATCAGTGGGTCGGGTCGGGCCCAATCTGGTTCGGGCAGAGAATCAAAGGTCTACCTCAAAGTGCCAGTTTGCTCGTGCAGATTTTCCCAGCTAGTCCAAGAAAACCTTTTTGTTTGTTAACAGAGACGTTTATGTACATCTTTGGAGAGGAATCATTCCAGCTTTAATTCTTTTGTTGCTGATGATAATCCTAAAAAAGCAGCCCATCGTCTCTCTTTTAGCTTTGCCCTCTCTCACTTCATTCAGCTTTCTCTGGCTGCAGAATACGTAACCAGAGAAACTAAGGTTGTTTGGCTCCACCCACTGAGGTTTAACTCCGTGAGCTTATCTCTGCCTCCAGACGAGCGCCGCTTCTAATGTTTGTTGAATTCAAACTGCAGTGTGTGGCATACTATGTGTGAGCGCGCACTCACACACAAACAAACACAGACATACGGAAACATTTTTCCCTGATTGCAGTTCATTCGGCCGTCTTCCTCTCTTTGTTTGCTGAAATCCACAGTAGCTATATTCTGGAGCCGGCTTCATCACAGTTTTTGGCAATCGGCAAACTGGCTCCATTTAGGAAGTGATATTCCACCACATCTTGTTCCTCCAGGTGCCAATCTGTGATTTAGCTGAGCAGTGGGCAAAATAGTCTATCAGTGAGTCTGAGGGGAAGCCAAGTGGTAATCATCCCTGACAACAGTGATCTGTGTAGGCTGAACGTCGTCCAACGTTTACCATGAGCAAGGCCAAGTTCTCATTAGCCACTTTAGGCCTTAATTGTGGTTTATTTTACATATTAATCCTGAACAAAATTGTCAGCCTGAGAAATGAAAACTTACCGAGCAACACCAGAGTTAAGGAATCAGTCGTATGATTAATCCTTTGAACCCATGAGCAAATTTGCGATTTTGTAAAAAAAGGCAATGAGCAACTTAGTAAGAAATGTTCCTCAAATTGCAAGAAACTAGTAAATTTAGAAGATTATTTTTTTAAAAAGCAAAGGAAAAAAATAAAGGGAAAACCTTTATTTATAATCATCATAATTACATAAAAAATGTATTTAATTTTTTTTTCCATTTTAATTTTTCTTTTGTTTTATTTTGCCTTTTTTCCTTGTTGTTGTGTTTTGTGTAACTGATTTCCAGGTTAATTTCTTGTACTTTTTACTAATATTATGGTAATTTTGGGATAATTTCTTCATTCATTGCTCTCTTCCAATGTTTTTCTGAAAGAAATTAAGGCAATTAGCTCAGGTTTCAAAGGGCTGAAACAATGCCAAGAGCATACAAACGCACATAGACAGAGGTGTAAAATGACTATAACAGGGTAAAATGAGTCACCTCACATAAGTGATCTCACAGTGGCTGTTTTATGGTGTTTGTTTCCGTAGTAACGCCTATTATGGACCAATATAGCAATTGCCTTTAACTGTGTTTTCAATCTAGTAACACTATAACAAAGAACACGACTTTTGCCTCAGATCTCAGTAAACTTCAGCTGACAGCGGCATTTTATTTTCTGTCTCCACCACATGAACTCTTAAATGACTCTCCGTGGGTATTTCATCAGTGCCTGAACACAACATTTGAGTCACCCCAAAAGGCAGAATAGGTAGAACATTAGATTCAAGGAGACAGATTAGATCAATACTAGGAGAGTGTCTCAAAGCACTTAACTTCCATCTTTGTGATTTCTTTGCAACTCCCAAAGAGAAAGAGGCACACCTTAAAACAGGAGCACTCTGTACAATCAATAATAATTTAGATTTTGGGATTCATTTTTGACAAATCGTCTTCACTCCTCTATCAAAAATCAAAGCTGGTTATCAATTTGCAAATGCTTATTAGTCTGGAAACTTCCATTTGCAAGTACCGTTATTATCAGCAATAGACCAAAATATCTTACTACACAACAACCAATCAGAGCATCGAAACGTAATGCAGCACTGAATGATGCATAAACGGAAATAGACAGCAGCATGCAGAGATGGTGGTCTAGCACGAAGTTAACATCATCTGCAGCCTTATTATTTATTTATTTATTCAACCTTTATTTGACCATGTCGGTCCTATTGAGATAAATTGTATCTTTTTCAAGAGAGACTTGGCCGAGGCAGTAGGCAGTGAAAACACAAAGTTGCAGTCAGAGACACAAAGGAGGACAAAATACAATTCACAAGACCTAGAATTTGCATTACAAGAAAAACTATCTATGAACATCAACGAACCTCCTGAAGAATATGCTTCACAGTCTTTCAAGAGATAAGATTTAAGATTTAAAAACATTTAACGACACCAGCTCGTTGAGTCGCAGGTCATTTTGCAACAAATTCCAGGCCGAGGGTTCAGAATACACAAAAGCCCTCTTCCCAATTTCTGTCCTGGTGTTTGGGATGGTGAGAATGAAGAGGTCCTAAGAACGCAGTGAACATTGTCCAGTACTTTTCTGCATCATAAAAACACATAGTCAGTGTGGGAGCAGACCAAAAACTGTCTTAAATATAAAGGTGTACCAGTAAGAGCCCCTGGGTCCCCAGAGAAGGCCATCCTAAAATGACTGGTTATCCCCTCCTGCTCTAACATGTTGACATTTTGGCTTTTATTGAATTCTCTTGACATCTATTGAATGGATGCAATGAAATCTATCGTTCCCTCAGATTAAAAACTGATGATTGTTGACTTGATGACTTTGTGTTAAGTGCTCAATAGCACATTTTAGAATACTAACACGCTGAACAAAGATAGTGAACATTGAAAACATTATAAATGCTGAACATGTGCGTGTTAATATTGTCATTGTAAGCATGATAGCATGCTGATGTTTGTTTTTAGCTCAAAGCAGCTCTGCCTGTGCACAGCCTCACAAAGTCACCAGAGAGGATATTAGACTGCTAGTCTTAGTTTAAAGGCTTCATCCAGTATCCAAATTTCTCAGATCTATATTACACAATCGTTGATAAACAGTCTAAAAAGGAGCAGCAGCCACATCTAGCTGCAGTGTATATGAAGCTGAGGAGACCCCGAGGGGCTGCAGCAAACATCTTCCTCCAATATCTGAAGAAGAGACAAAGCAAACAATCAGCACGAAGAAGAAAATACAAATGAACTGGGAAACAGAAACCAAATGAATAAGTTAATACAAGACGGGATGGAACAAAAACAACAATATGTAAGAATAATAGATAAGGCAAACAAAATGTAAAGCCATAATCATGCAGGCACAGAGCAGCTTGGAATATGTGAAGAAAAAAAATCATTTTCACTGTATGTTTTTCTTTTGTTTGTTTCGTTTTGACAGTAAAATCAGTTGTACTTGGTCTAAAGTCAGGACTCCCATCCCCTTTATTTCCTCTCCAAAAGTAGCCTGCAACCCAGTTGTGCAAAGGGGGGACTCTTGCAGAAAGAAGACAGGGTCAGGTGTGTTTGCTATGCTGCAGATGAGTGAAGGATTGGATCGTATTGGAACGGCCAGCAGCAACTGGAGGTTATTATATTTTCTTGAGGTGTCCGCGGTGCTGAACAAGGATCAAGGCAAGCTGAAACCAGCAGCAGGTTGGTGCTCTGAACCCCTTGCTGCTGGAGAGAACAAAAAACAGAAAGAGAGAAAAGTGCCCGAGGCTATTTCACTTGGGCGCACTGTTGAGCTCTGTCTACAGGTGTAATCCTTTTCCTGTAATTTGACATGTCATACCTGAGCAGAGGGTTGGATAGTAACAACAGATTCTTTGTCTTTTTAATTCTTTTTTCATCTTTGAAAATAGTTTTGCCATTTCATTCCATGTAATTGGCTTCCTGGTGCTAAAACTTAAGATTGCAATTTGTTTGGGTAACCGTCTTACTGGACATGCATGGAATAAAGAGTTTAATAAAGTCAGCGAGCTGGCATGTTTATAAAAAATGGCCCAAAGGCTATTGGCGTCAGTGTGGGGGGGTTTGGAAAGGTTTGCAGCCCAGCGGGGACTGGTTCATGGTCAAACAGATTCAGTTTAAAAGTCTTTGTTTTTCAGGTATGTCACTGTAATTTCCTTTTACCACAGGGAGGGAGTTATTTACAAAATGAATTCAATATTAGAGATAAAGTGTCTTCTTTTTATTCATATTTTTTTATGAATGTTTTATACAAGGGAGCTTCCTGGCTGTTGCTAGTTTACAGAAAGACTTTGTGTTAGAAAAAGTAGGACTGTACCCAACTCAGAATTCTGCCAGTCGAATAAGATTTGGTACTTCAAAATGAATATTAAAAGATTAGTTTTTGATTCTCAGTATGAAGTGTTAAAGTTTGAATTGGGTGGTGTTAAAGTGTAATATATTCATGTAATATAGTATATAATATAATATATAGTATATAATAACAGTGGCACTAATGATGGATCGCAAATGCACAACAACATTTTTGCTGTCACTATATATCAAATGAAAGTCAGAGAGTATTTCATATACATTTTTTGTGAGTTTTAAATTCACCACTTCTTCACCTTATAGTTCAGTCTGTCACCCTCTGTGGCGCTGCCTGCATGACCGCAGCTGCATGTACCAAAGAGAAGCTTAAAAGTCAAGAGCACTCACTCTGTAGCAGAATCTGGGGACCAAAACGTTGCAGGAGTAGACTGCACAGCACACTGACTAACAATTGAAAAATACATTTAAAAATCTGCTTGACTTGAAGTCATCTCAGTCGACTTAGGGATATACAATCGATGATTCAAATCTCCAACTTTTAAGGGGCCCTCGGAGAAAAGAGGTTTTTGTTTATTTCTTCTGCTCTTGAACCAACAAAA
This sequence comes from Plectropomus leopardus, assembly GCF_008729295.1. Taxonomy (NCBI): domain Eukaryota; kingdom Metazoa; phylum Chordata; class Actinopteri; order Perciformes; family Serranidae; genus Plectropomus; species Plectropomus leopardus. The sequence goes on from NC_056466.1 coordinate 2,512,079, forward strand.
TATTGTTGAGAATGTATATAGAGAACATAAATGAAGATCAATTAAATGATGTTATAAAAGTCTTGTGAGGATAATGACTACCCATGCCTGTTTATGTGGAGTCAGAATATTCTGCTAGTATATGCCCTGACTGCCACCCACAGTCCAAACACACTCAGGCTCAGGTGGACGTGAGACTCCTAACTGCCCACAGGGATGATTGTGAATGTCTGCATGTCTGTGTTAGCTCTGTGATGGACTGGTGACCTGTCCAAAGTGTCTTTCTGCATTCCACCAAATAGGCTTTAGCCGCCTGCGACCCTTAAGAAAAAAAAAGAATAAGTTGGAGGAGACTATGAATAAATGAGGGGTGATGTTGTGAAAAGTTTCCCAGCGAACTGGAGCGCTCACAGCTGAGAGTGAATGTGTCTCTGTCCGAGGTGCTGAAAATCTTCACGGCCAGATGAGCTCAGCTTTGCAGACATCTGTCCGTGGTGCTGAAATCCAGCGACGAGCTCTCAGCCACGAGACAGGCAGCCACAGATGTGGCCAGTCAGAGCGTGAACAGCAAAGCCATGAAATGAAATTACATGATGCCAACTAAAAGGAATACTTTACCCACAAAATGAACTATTGTATATCAATAACTCACCGCTGTGTTATGTTGAATTCTTGAAGATTTTTTGTTGTTGTTGTTTGCCTTCACAATTAGCAAAATATCAAAAAAGAAAAACACCTGTTTACAAACTTGACTTTTGCAGTTCACCAGTCATATGCTCAGTACATTTTTACTAAAATGCTGCGAGTTAAAAAACTTTTGAAAAACAATTTCACACAAGTAGCGAACACATGCACTCAGGGTGCTCATATGCCCTTATATAAGTGTTTCATATCATGACATTTAAGCAAAAATGCATGTGTTTGGAAGGTGCTGAGCATACAATGGGATAAATGAGACTTCTACTTTACTGCAGGAGCTGTGGGAGAGTTTGTAAATGTTTTGATAAAAGTTTCGATATAGTTTTGCTTTTGTTAAATGTGGCCCCTGTTTACCTGAATTCATGAGGAATGTTTCATGTAATTTTTGGGTTCTCAGTTCACCATGGAGGCATGCAAGAAAAACACAGTTTTTTTTAACAGGTAACGCACAGTGACTTATTGATATGTAAATGATCATTTTGCTGGTTAAGTACTCAAAAAATGATTGGAAACCAATCAAGGTAACTGCAGAAAAATAAATCATACAGTATTTTTAAAACATCAGCAGGGTTTGCAAAGTGCTGAGCTTTGAAATAAAGTAAGTGTAATTTGTAGTAAATAGGAAAAAAAAATATGCATAACCACTGGTGTAGTTTTTATAAGGTCAACAGATTTTCGTTGTAAAACTTGTGATGTTTTTTTATCCATAGTAAACAGGAAATTACATCCAAATGGCCACTTCAGGCAAATGGACTAAAAAATCATGTCCCAGCAGTTTTTCAATGAACAGGGTGCATTTTCCATTCCTCAGAACCCACGGGTGTGTGAGCCCCTACCTGCTCACATATTGAAAAACCTTGTGGCTAAAAGCATCAGTGAAATGCCTAAAAAGTAAATGCTTCATGCATTTCTTTTGGCCCAAGAGCCAAAATCTTCCAATGCAATCTTAGCCATTAGGCAGCAAACAAAACAAACAAAAAAGGACAGAGCCCAGACTGGAGAGCGTTTTCATTTTAATCGCACAAACATGCGATTAAAATGTTGTTTCAATCGTCCAGGGTCGTGCGTGGGAAGGTTATGTGGGCCATGCGCTTGTATGTTTGGGGGTACGGTTCCATTTATGATGAGGAAAACAGAACATCCTGTCCTGTCGGGTAAATCTTCCTGTCCTTTCCTCTCTCCAACCGTTCTACCTCTGTCAGCCTTCATTTCAGTTTGTGAGGAATTCAGGGGCGCTGTTATCCGTCTTAAGGCAGATACTCTAGCAGTGTGTGTATATATCTGTTTGTGTGTGTGTGTGTGTGTGTGTGTGTGTGTGCATTTGTGTATGTGCATTTGTGTGTGTTTGATATATGAGCAGGAACAATACCTGTGACAGTAACTGTGGCTTTGTCTCAGTACTGTACGAGTGCACAAGTTTCTTTTGTTTGCATCCTTTTATGTTTGAGTGTTTTGAAGTGAGTCTGTAGCTCTCTCTATGTGTGTGTGTGTGTGTGTGTGTGTGTGTGTGTGTGTGTGTGTGTGTGTCTAAGTGTGTCTGCATGGCTGTATGCTCCAGTTCAATCTGTATGTGAATCCTTGCCAAGTTACAGATATAAATAAACCATAGCAATGGCTGATATCCTGGCTGTGGTGAGACTCGTGCTTTGGCAGATGTAGCTGACAGCTGAAGTGTGCCTCTGGGTGTGTGTGTGTGTGTGTGTGTGTTTGTATATGTTAATGTATGCTAGGCGAGTCATTTGGTTGAGGAACTATAGCTCCATCAAAGATGTAGGTTTGCATATTGACAGTAGGGACATGTCCCTACCAGTATTTTGGAAGGTCAGCATTGTACCTGCATGTATTTAAGCAAAGTTTTATGCATTATTTTCAGTTCTGTGCAAGAAAAATATGAGACAAATTGTGTCTCGTATCGATTCAGGAAGGGACAGTAAACTTTACATTACAATCCGGGACAATACCGTATTATGCTTTAAAAATTGTCTTCAGTTTGTTTTGATACCTACTAATTTTAATAACCTTATAAAGTCTAGAGATTCATAAATGAATTAAAATTGTTGCTGTGAATAGATTGCGTGTGCAGAATTTGCTCTGCCACACTGAGTTCTCCATGTTGAACTTTTGGTTGCCGCCTGCCTTGCTGATCAATTAACATCAGGGAAGAAAAACAAAAAACAAGATGGTAGAGCTGATAATATCGGTGTCTGAATACTTGGAGTTACAACACTTTCAACTTATGAGCACAACTTGAGGAAAAACTGGGCCTAGAATAACATTTGCACCAAAGTTCAGATAATAACAACAAGAATTAAATATTTTTATTGGGTTTTGAATTTAGAGAAACAATCCAAAATAGAATAAAATATATAAAACTGTGCAATACAAGCAATGCACACCCTTAGGGCAAGATATACAAGATGCAAAACACGCCCCAGCTATAGAGGATAAATGAAAACTGAAAGGAAAAACAACAAAATTAAATAAAATAAAATTTCACAAAGAATATAACAGAAGGTTTCCCAACATATAACAGGAACGGCTGCCAGATATACCAAACCTTTCAATTGCACCCTCAGTTGTGTATCTAAGTTCAGATGACTGGTAAATTGTCCAAACATGTAGAAATCTCTGGTAATTTTAGTGATTTCCATTGTTTTGCTACAGTATGCAACTATAAACTTGCACGTCTGCCAGTGTTGACTGAGATCCTTCTCAGCATCACAGCAGTGGACCATAGTGATAGCAACCGCTTTCAAGAAAGCTTTGCTTTTGGGAGTAAAACTCTTGCAGGAAGGTGGTTGTCAGTGTAGTTACTGTGCAGCAGTGTGAAATCATCTTTACTGCACTGTATTTCATTATAGCCCATTTTTATATCCTGAATTTTCACCTGCTGCCTGAATTTGCTTTTCTGAACATAAATAAAGACATTCCCACCATAAATTGGTACATTAAAAAAATCACCATGCAATCATAACAGGTGAAAATGAAGGGTTTGACACTCAAAATGTCAGACCCCCTTTTTCAAATGAGTCCCCACAAAATTTAAAATGAAACCTATTCTCTTGAGCTTCGTTCATGCACCCGCTTTGCTTCTGGGAATGTGTGTGTGTGTGTGTGTGTGTGTGTGTGTGTGTGTGTGTCTTGGGATTCTGTGCTCTTTACAACTGTGCCTCAGCCTAAATTAAATCACACACACACACACACACAAGGAAATAAAAATCTAAGTACTGACATGTTTTTTTCAGTACTGCAAGATGGCAAATTTGTTGCTCCTGGATTCATATTCAGCAGGAGCGTGTGCTCAGCAGTGTGCGGCTTGCTAAATATTCAGTGCTAAACACTTTATTATTGGTCTGCTAACTCATCTGCACCTGCCAAAGACGCACACATGAAATTCAACTGAGTGGAGTGGAGCTTTAGGCTCTGCTGAAGCCGCACTTGGCATTTGAAAGGAGAGTATGTTGCGTCAGACTGTTGAACAGATGAAATACCTCATGTCGAGTCTTCAGTTTTTATTATTTGTTTGATTGTTTTATATTTTATGGGTTTTCAATCACTGGAGAGCTAGAGTTTTTGGAAGCGTGATCTCTGTCATTTCTGCAACAAGGATGAATTTTTTTGTCTCTCACGAGGACTGAATCTATGACTTCCCATCTGATAAACTCCTTTAAAGCGGTCAAAGATCTTTGATACAGAAACATAAGCTGTGTGCTAAATAATGCAGAAAATCTACCAAAAATACAAGGAAGATCTCTTTCATGTCAGGTGTTATGTTTGAGGGACAGAGGGAGAATATGGGCATATGGTGGTTTTACAGGGATTTGCTCTGTGCTGTAGCTCCACTACATGGAAACGACTGGTGGAGCTTTATGTTGACTTTTTGTCTAAAGCTGGCAGCCTTACATTTTTAGCATGAGAGGAAGTGAACTATGAACAGATAAATCTCACAACAACAGAAGCTTGATGTTCTTTTAGTTTGTCACTAATGTGTGACTGTGATGTTAAGAAGTCTGATGAAGTGTAGCGTGGCTCAGATCTTACTCATTTGTTTGTGGTCCAGCATTTGATTATCCCAATCTCTCAGCTGACTTTAAAGGGAAACTTTGGTATTTTTCAACATGGGCCCTATTTTCCAGGTTTAGGTGTGTAACTGTGCGTTCCTTTACCCATACTCGGTTCTGTATGCTTTTGAACGTGATATTTAAGTTGAAGTGAGTCGAGTATTTGTTACTGAGACTGATGTATATGTTTTTTATAGGCCTTTTTTTTGTCTTCTTGATTTTGTTCATTAAACTTGGCTGTAAGGCAATTTGCTTTCATTTGTGTGTTTTGTTTTGTGTTTACATGGTTGAAATAAAGATTCATTCATGGTGTAAAGATTTAGCTTGTACATACTATGACAAATGCAGTATACCAAAAATACCATGATGTACTACGGCATCCTGTCAGGCTTTGCAGTATGTAAACCAACATGCTTCTCCAGCTGTTCTGACCCACACTTGTCCGCACAGCAGCAGATACATCACATCTTGACAGCTTGTTGACAGCTGACAGAATCCGCAGTGATGGATGACAGTGCATTCAAGTGACTGATGACCAGTCGAATGGTAATAATTGGAATATCAATTGTTTGAATGAACAAAATAATCACAGAGATTATCATCAACAAAAAAATCAAAATACTAATGATAGGGAAATGCATACGTAGGCTGATTTAATGCATACAAAATGTCAGAATCATCAATGTATGCAGTTAAACATTGTAAAGTAACAATAGCAGAACTGTCTGAGTTTGGTGAATGGTGATTTGTTTGATTTCCATGGTAACAGACATGAGAAAGAGGGTCAAAAGTTCAGGGTGCAGTGTTATGAAGAAGTAGTATGTCCTGATTGTGTGCAAACTGCATACAATGGTACACAGGGCCATTTGCAAAATAAAAAGAAAAAGTATGTGATTTGGAATATTTTTTGACACTGGTCCATTTTCTGACCTTCACATTATTGTCGAGGGCAAAATAGGGAGTAACGTAGCAAGATTCTTTAAACTATTGAACAAGTTGTACTTAAATGACAAAAGCAGCTACTGAAAACTTTGAAATGTAATCATGTATTAGATTCATTTACAGAGAAAAACAAGATACAGCTACATGGCAGACGTGGAAGCAAATAATGCATCAGGGTCCTCAAGACCAAAATAATAATAAAAATACACTAACTGCAAAACAAAAACTCACTTGACCTATGTTGAAGAAAATCTTGTACTCTTGATGAACTGATGAACGGTGAATTAACTTAATAAATAACAACACAAACTTGATGTGTAGTTAAATAACTTAATAAGTAGTGAAATGCACTCGGTGAGCCTCAGTTGTCCTTACTTGATCACAGAAGCTCTTGGCACAACACGTGCATGGACAGAGACCACAAAAACTCCCTGTAACAGAAGAGTCATTCAGCTTTAAACAGTAGATTTCACACATCACACAGCTATGCCTATCGAAAGTCAAAACATCTACAAGGTCTCGCCTTTGCAGTATCTTAACACACAGACGTACTGGAGACAGTGAAAGACTGGAAAGGTCCTGATGACATTACTGAATCACATCACACAGTACCATTTATTCAAATAAAAGGCAGTGAACCCCTACAAAGCTTTTTTGCAGTTACCAACAAAGCAGCTTTTTACAAAATTGACTAAAAACTGAAAAGCAATCACAGAATTTCACCAGAAACAAACAGCACCTGCCTAACACACAGCTTGGTGACCATATGCAATGAGCACTGGTGTCGGGGGTTTATATACTGATCCACTGATGACTGGATTCAGGTCAGGTGTGGGTGATCCTGAGACAGCACTCTTTCAAAAAGAGGCCAGAACAAGGACAACAGAACAAATCTAGTTTTTGTTGCTTGCAGTTGCTTCACCAAACATATCCAATGTGGTGCAAATTACCCTTGTTCCCTTTAGTCACTTAGACACAGAAACATGGGAAAATATGCCCAAAGTTGAAAATATTAAAGTTTCCCTTTAAGCTTCTTCCCAGATGGGTTAAAAGTCAAATAAACAGAATATAAAACCTCGTTTCCACCAACAAATGAGGTTGGTTCCTGTATTTCTTTTTAAATTTAATAAGAAATCAAAGTAGAATTGTCAACTCCTTACACTCCTCATTGCACCTCTTGACAACAGCTTGACAGCGGCACTTATTGGTCTTTTTTGTTTTAACCAAGAAACCGGTTAACCAGATCATTCAACCCAAACCCTGTGCAATGGATGGATTTAAAGGTCTGGACCTAAAGGCAAAATGGAACAAGGACTCAATAAAGTTATGTTGTAGTTTTATTTTGGCTTTGCTTGTTGCTCATCCACCCTTTTCCCCTTTTTTTGTGTCTTTTCAAGTTCTATTAATTCACAAAAGAAAAGTATCCCTGCAAAAGACTGCATCTTGTAACAAACCATACCATGTTGCTAACTTACTTTCCAATGTGAGTACTTTTTGGGCATGAAGACCACAATTAAAGTTTGGCAAATTGGCTATGATTTTCAAATAACCATTGTTATTTAACTGGGATTCATATTTTTCACTGCTCCACCTTCATCCCATCCATCCATATACTGCATCCGGTAGAAACAATGCAGGGAGTGAGTGGACATCCCAATGGAGTCCTCTTCCAGCACCTGTCGAATCTAAATCCAACACTTGCTGACATTTTACTCAGTAAATATATATCTGCCTCTAAGCTGCTGGACGCTCAGCTGTCTCCATCACTCACTTGTTTACTTTGGCTCTCAGATGTTTCATGCTGTGCAGGTAGAACTGAGGCTTTACATGAGGATGTAGAAGTGCTGTTGGGAATATACAATGCGGGGCTGTGAACGTGGCTAAAAGCTGCTCAGAACTACAGACTGTTGACTCTCAGTGGGATTTGTAACATATAGAGACTTATAGCTTCATGCTATGAAATCTGAATCGACATTAGTTTTCTTTCTTCAAAACTATTTAACCCTTTGAAACCATAACCTTTTTTTTAGTTCTCTGGAGATAAAAAAAGGCATCAGGAAAAAGGCAATGAACAACTTTAAAAAAATGTCTCACAAACTGCAAGGAATTAGTAAAAATCTGACAACAAAATGACCGGAAGATTTTTTTTTTTTAAATGAAGGTTATTAGAAAATTATGTTTAAAAAATGAATAAAATAAAGCAATGAAATTCCATAAAAAGTGCGGAAAATTAAAAATATATATATTTTTGTGTAACACAATTTTATATATTACATTGTAATAATAAAAAGGAGAATTTTCTGGAATTGCTTTGCTTGTTTTTTTTTTTTTGTCTTTTTCTCTTTTTTTGGCTTGTTTTCAGGTAATTTCTTGAATTTTTTTTACTCATTTCTTGCTCATTTTTGGGCGATGTGTTGTTAAGTTGCTCATTGCCTTCTCACCATGTAATCAAACCAGTTGAACTATATTTAAATCAACTGAGGACATTTCATTGTCAAAGACGGGGCATTATTTACCTTCAGAGAAGCCCCACTTCCTCTCTCTCCTTTTCAGTTTATGGCGTCTTTGTGTCTCCATTTACTTCTCTTCCTCTCTGTTCTTTTGATTCCTCTTTGCTTCTTAGAGGGCGATAAGAGCTGCTGTCTGACATTTACACTATTTTGACAGGGACAACACCTAAGCACACTCACTGACACAACACAACAACAGCCCCCAACACGCAGAGCTGTCATGGTCTTATCTCAGGTACATAATTGATAGAGACAAATTCAGAGCCATAGACGGACAACTTAAGTGACATGAAGACAAGCGCGCACACCGAATACAGAGTAGGTTTTACCTCCATGCTACTCTGTGTGTGTGTGTGTGTGTGTGTGTGTGTGTGTGTGTGTGTGTACTTCCTGACATCCTGCATTAAGCATGAGGCCAGGTCTTGGGCACACAGAGATGTGTGAGTCACACTGATTAGTCAGTCCTGCACCAGTCTGTGAAAGCAGCCAAGCCATTGCCTAGTTTGCATGCTGTACAGGTGTGTGTGTGTGTGTGTGTGTGTGTGTGTGTGTGAGCTTGTGTATGATGGGCAGGTAGAGTATTAGCCTGCAAGGAGCTAGGTCCTTGTTAGCAGGCATCTGGCAGGCAGGTAGATGTAGAGTGACAGAAGGGTTCACGGCATTCAGGCACACACACACACACACACACACACACACACACAAACAGCTTCTTATACTCCCTTGCCTATCTCGCTTGAATGCAGAACTAACAAACTGACAGGTGGACAGCTCATTCACAGGTGTTACTACATATTGGGATGTGAATTACACTGTTAACACTTACTATCTTATCATTCACATACATATCTATATATTCGTGATTTGTTCAGCTTGTTTTCACTAGAATTTATGAACTAACAATGGTTTGGCCCATCGCCATCTTGGGTTTTGGGAGCTAGAAGTGACCATATTGGATGAGAGGGTCGATGTAATCTCACGTAATAGTTGGTAAGATATCTAACAAACTTAATGTAAACTTACTTTGGTTTGGTTTAGGAGAAGAATAAGTTCCTTTCATGCACTGTTTGTACATTTGTACAATTTGCAACAAAATTCATACATAAGGAAAAAGGTTACTCCATGTTGCACAAGTTAATTTAAGTGTCATTAACGTGTCAATCCTACTTGGATCTTCGTCAGGTTAAAATGTTTAAAAAGATGAAATCACTGTTTTTCTTTCCCTACGCAGCTTTTCTGTGTAATTTATTTCATTGTTGATTGTCATTTATTTTACCTCCCTTACTGGTTACAATGGTTAATCATGCCTGCCAACATTGAACTCATCAGCCTATTGGTGTGCATTATGTATAAATATTGGTGTGGGCATTTTAATACCAAGTTCTTTGAGGACTGACTCTGTTTTGGAGCCAGCTTCAAGTGGTCATTACTGCAGTTTTTATCACTTCTTTGTTAGCCTTATATTCCAGATCTGCAGATTTTTGGTTTTATTTTCAGCACCCATCATCTCAATGCATCATTCTCCACTCATCCCCTGCACACTCCTAGTTTCTTGTAAATAATTTCATTCAATAACTGCTTTTGTGTTTGACTTTTCTTGTGCTCTTTATCCTTCTTTGTCCAAACTGCATGCCAGTCCATGACAAGGTCTAAATATGAATACAGGGAATACAGTTTGGCCGCTCGTGTGCACATTAGCATTTGTGCTGTCATGCGATGGTGCACTGCAGTGTTGACTTTGTGCCTTTGAAGGAATGTAACAGTGGAAGCAGATACTCGCACATTACTTGGCTCGTGACACGGCGCCATCTGTGCCCATTAGAAGCTGCGACATTCCTCCCGGAGGCCTCGCAGGAATAGTGGTGGAGGCAGGGGGGTGACCCAGCCAAGTTCTGCCGGAGTGTGAAGACTTCCCTGGGGTCCAGTCTGACAGCCAGTCCCCTGTCTGGCTCTTGGTCTGCGAGGCCTCTGAGGGAAGAAAGACGAGGGATTCGGGGGATTGTAAAGCAAGATAGTAGTGTTCTCAACTTATCTGACTTTTCTAGCAAAGTGAAAATGAACAGTGAAGGCCTGTAACTGCTTGGTCATTGTATCTATATGATGATACACATCTATCAGGTTTTCATATAATAATGTGGTTTTATAAGAATCGCCAGCTGTAAATTTAAATCCTATAAGCACTACATTATATCTACATTAACTACATTATAGTATATCTATACTGGTGTTGGGAATATTTGCAGTAAAATGTGATTGAATGAACTGGGCCATTGCTAAATAATTCCATTCCTTGCTTAAGGAACAGCCATATATTATTAATTTCTTTGAGCAAATCAAGGTAAGGAAAAGCAATTAAACTTACATTAATGGATTTTTATGTCAATGTCAATGTTGAAATATTATTACTGTGCAAAAATTGGCTCATCAAGCAAGAAGGAGCATGATTAACATTTATTTTGAGTCTTGTTTTTGGCCATATCAAATGTGGGTCCTCCTTTCAACTTTGTTTGGCTCATTACTAATTTCCTGATAAAGATATCTACTAAATCTCCACTACTGTGTGCTCACCAGCTAGTCACCAACTGTTTTTCCATTTGGTGCTGGGCAGGTAGCATGCAGTGAGTTGATCAAAGCTTTCTTTCTGAGAAAAGCTGCAGAAAACAGTACACTGGCAAGACATGAGACTGAAAGATGTTGAAAAAAGCTCTGTAGAGCTGAGCAGAACTGCAGAGCAGGTAGCAATAGACACCTATCACAGTACACGGAGTAATATGACCCATTTTTAATATAACAATATTGATTATAGCACCTTTTCAAAAAACAAAATGAAAGGTGCTTGTTGGCTGCAACCATAGATATAAAAAATGGATGTAGCCATTGTGACGTCATCCATCTGTGACTCTACTTCCTTGCTTTTTGCCATTTCTGCTGCCCTAAAACGTCATGCAAATGTCACAACTCAGCAACTCAGGTGTCATCAAAATTCCCAAATTTCCCACTCATTGTTATGACTCTGGAGGGCCGTTCATGCTCATAACTCATAAATACGGTAAATACAATATTTCTGAGGAGCAACAAATACAGCATACATAGCCATGAACACATACATACATACCCACTTCTTTGCAGGCCAGAGCTAACAAAGTGACAAGTGGACATAAAGAAACCAATAGCACTGCTCAGTTAGTGGTGTAACTGACACTTGGTGGTGGATCCGAGCTCCATACACAAACATCAGTGTAATGTACTGCTCGGGGTGTAACTCATTTCCTTCAGACTTCCTGTAGCACTGATGCTTGAGACTATTTTTCTTACATTTGTCGCTGATTTGGAAGCTTCTTCCAATTTCACAGCAGCATATGGAATTTTAATGTGGGTGGCCACAGAGGGGAACTGAACTCCTAACCCTGGCAGTGTCTATCAAGCTGCACTGAGAATAAAGCCCCTGATCCCCGCTGCTCAGTATGCCGCAGAACGGGTCAACAGGTACATTTGGTGCTGTTTTTACAGGCATTCATGTCCTGTTGCGTACATGTCTGTAGGCGAGCTTCTCTGGGGTCATTAATTCAATATCAGTGAGCACACCGGTTTCTGGGGCTGAGGAAGGTTGTGACAGTGAATTTAGCTTGAGTTTTTCTCTGTGACAGTTGAAATAAGACAGACAAGACGGTGTGGTACCAGATGAAAAATCCAGAGACTTCCCCTTATCCAGTCAAGGATGTTTTGTTTTCTTTCTTGTGTTTTTTACTGTTGTGGGCATTTTATGTGTTGTAAATTTGTGAAAATGCATGATTGAAGCATTTAAATCAAGGGCCAATGTCTTAGTTTTTCCTAAATCTTGAGTCCTTGTTGTGTTGATGAGCCCTATCTCAAATTTCACTTTTAATATCTTCATTGTTTTAGTTCATATTACACTTACATGGAGCATAATGCTGTATTAATTTGCATCTAATCAAATTACAAACTAACTCACATAAAACAAACCTTGGGTGGGTAATAATCAGTATTGGAGTGCTGGTTTCATTTCTGGGGCTCGAGGCAAAGAACCATAATGATACTGTAACGCGTGGTCCTCTGTGTGCTCTGTACTTGATGGGTACTTACAGGTGGTGTACAGTACACCGAGAGTGGGAGGAATGGTGGGTCAATATAAGCCAATAGGTTTTGCTTCCTGGAGGACCCTGCCTGTAGCTTTGAAATCATTTAAATTAACACCCAGGATTGTCCCTTGTTACCCATTCTGTTTATATCATAATATTACAAACATCACTTATATACATGGACAGGATCTCAAGGTACAGCCAGGAGACGAAGCGTCCTGTTTGGGGAATTGCATCTCTGCATTTTGCGGATGATGTGGTTCTGTTGGCTTCATCACACTGTCACCTCCAGCATGCACTGGGGTGGTTTGCAGCTGACACCCACTAGGTTGCGAGAGAGTTGCTGCCCTAAGTATCTTGGCGTCTTGTTCATGAGTGAGGGTAAAATGCTGTTTGAGATGGACAGGCGGTGCATAAGTGGTGATGCAAGCACTCCACCAAACCATTGTTGTTAAGAGGGAGCTGAGGCAGAAAGGCAAAGCTTTCGATTTACTGGTCCATCTACGTCCCAGCCCTCGCCTATGGTCAAGAGCTGTGGGTGATGTCCAAAAGGATGATATTGCGGATACAAGTAGCCGCAATGAGTTTGGAGATAATTTGAGGAGCTCAGACATCTGGAGGGAACTCGGAGTAGAGATGCTGCGCTTTTATTTTGAAAGGGGCCAGTTGAGGTGATTCAGGTATCAGATCAGGATGCCACCTGGGCGCCTCCTGTTCCAGGTATGTCCAACTGGTAGGAGCCCAGATGCAGAGCCAGAACATGCTGGAAGGATTATATATCTCATCTGGCTTGGGAGCACCTCAGGATCCTCCAGGAGGAGCTGGAAAGCGTTGTTGGGGAGAGAGGGATGTCTGGAGTGCTTTGCTCAGCCTACTGCCCTCAGTCATGGGGGGTCATGGTGGGACATGAATGGCTGGGTTTTTCAGAATTGCTCTATGCTTCCTGATTTGGTTGATGACTTGGCTTCTCTCAGCTAGTTAGGAGGAGTGAGAAGTGAGTCATCAAAAAGGGTAGAAAACAGTCAATAAAACAGGTTTTCCAATAATTGTGAATCAACACAACCACAAGAGACCCTTGAGCCTACAGTCATAAATGTTCACTTGGCAGAAATAATTAATCGTTTCATTAGTTAATTGAAACCCTAAATTTTGGCGTTTATACTATGAGTCTATTGCACAGGCTCAGCAAACTGCTTTCTACAACAATCAAATAACTGGGTGGCAATATGAGTAACAATAGCTGCTTTGAGAGCTACAAATTATGAGGAATTATCCATCATCTAGATGGTCTGACAGGGTAAATTATAGTTTTACAGTGTATTTCTACCCTGTGGAGTATCTGTCTGCAGTTTTATTGCAGTGTTGATGCTGGAAGAGAGGTGTACAGTTGCTCCCATTCGACTGCACCAGTAGGGAGCAACACTTTAAACTCATAGTGTTATGAAGAGATAAGGAAATATATGCATTTAATTTTGATTTCGTCCAGGGGATAAGAAGCTAGAGCTCTACCTTCTCATATGCTATCAGCTTTCTCACATCCTCATGGGAATATCTGTAATGTTTTGTTTTCCCTCACAGATTTGGCACAGTAGCAGCGCTTTATGACCGTGAACATGGTTCTCCTTCCTCTGTCCTGTCCTCTGTCACGCTCACAGTCGATTTTCACAACCAAGAGAATGCAATTAACCACGTCGGGTCCAAAGACTGTATATGAAAACGTGCTGACTATGAGGCCTCAAAAAGGCTATAACTGTGAATATTCATTTTTACAATAACCCCCTTGCTCACACTCTTGCGTCTCTGCAACATGAGCAGCAGCAAAAAAAAAGTGGATGCAGAGGAACAGAAGACAAAAAACATGAAAAACCTTTGTGCAACACAAGACACCACCAATAACATCTTCAAAAATGTATTATAGACGTGAAGAAGAAGTTCTCTGACAGTCAGAGGGCATTAAACTTCCTAAAAGTACTGTACTGCAGGGCGGCTAAATTTGATTTCATTAAATTATGCAGGTATTCATGATCTTCCCACCCCCCTGTGTGTCTGTATATGTGTGAGTTTGTGTGTATGCATACCCATAGCAGCAGGTGGTGACATTTTAAACAGTAAACAAACATGCGCTGGTTGGTTGATTTCTGTCCTTGAAGGAGCTGCAAAGAGAATACCACTTTGGCATTTTGTGTTTCCCACCATGGAAACTGATTTCACTGCTCCAGAGGCCCCTTGACACCCACACAGGTGTTTTGAGTTATTACGGGCTGAATTTCTTCTCTGGTTCACATCGCTTGGAGCCACGCTGGGAATTTGCAGAGGCCATTAAACTTCATGTAGTAATAAGAGTAATAAAGGTGTGAGTTGCCTTTACGGCCGTGACAAAATGGGTTGCGGGGCCACAGCTGCAGATTTGTCAATAGAAAGTGGACTGTAAACAAACACACAACCTGCTCACTTTAAGTTTCAAAATTAAAGCGTTTACTAAGGGAGATTCTGGTTGGACTAAATTAAATTGGGTTGCACCACATGAATTGGTTCCTAAAGAGTAGTAGTAAACATTGGCAGATTATGAGACACTGGGCCTCAGGACACAGAAAAGCAGAAGGTCCCACCATGTCTTGTACATAAGCCCAAGATATTGAGACTTTGTGGTGGGTTTTTTTTTGTTGTTTTTGTAGTCGTTGTGTATCTTTTTTTGGTTTTGTCAGCCTTGTAGTCATTGTGATTTTTGTTTTTGTCACTCTATAGTTGTTTTGTATCTTTTTTGTAGTAATTTGGGTCTCTTTGAGGTAATGCTGTGTCATTTTTGTCATTTTGTGTCTGTGGTTACTTTGCATCTCTTTATGGTCTTTTGCGTCGTTTTGTGGCCATTTTGAACCTCTTACTAGTCCGTATATCTTAATTTGAGTGACTTTTGCAAGAGAAGGACAGTGGGCCCCCTGACACGTTGGTTGTTATGCAGTTGCCAGGTGTAAATAATGCACATTTGGATTAATTGAATGGCAAAATTAATATAATTTTGCTTATTTCTGCCAGAACTGTATGTGTTTAATGAATGCTGGTTAAACAAATACACATCCCCCAAACTACTGGATATCAGTTTCTCACCCGAGGATATGTTGAAAACTATCAAAACTATCAAAATATGAGTTTAGAGAAGTAATAGAGCTTTGGTAAATACAGATTTAGCAAAATCACAGTAAACACAAACTAACTGAATGAGGCAGTGGAGGAAGTACATGAGCAGCTCTCATGTTCAGCAAAGTAAAATCACAATTTTTGTAAATAGAATTTGGCTTTGAAAGGTGCATTAATAAGTTTCACTTTTATTTTGTTTCCTGTTGGGAAATTGTCTGTTTGAGAAATACTTTGCACACAAATGGATAAATGATCCTTAAATTATACAGCATGAGTTCGTAGAACAGATGTATTGATATAGTTTAAACGTTAAACCCTTTTACTTAAATTCATCAAGAATCGTATCCATTTTTGTATCTTCATTCTCCTGCAGCATGCAAGAAAAAAGTGTTCTTCACAAGTTTAACGTAACGCAGAGTGAGTAATGGATATACAAATAGTAATTAAGGGGCAAAGCATTCCTTTAATAGTGATGGAAACTGAATGGATTTTAAATTACAGATCAAAGTAAGATGTTATGCCAGTAACATTGAACTAAAAGACTAAACAACATCAGTAAGGTTAGCAATATTAGATATTTCCAACACGTCCAAAACTGTATACCACTAAATCTGAAATGCAAATATTTCTCCTCCTATGTGTACACATAGACATGAAACTTGACGATTGGCAGTAATTTGTAGATTCAGTCTGTCAGAAGCTTTAATGTAGATTAATGTAAAAGTATTACAGGCCACGGCTTCTTTTAACACCTTCCTTTTTGTACATATAAAAGGTTTCTGTCATCTCGAGTTACAGTAGGGACTTGTAGAGGAGCTCAGTGATAAACGCTGGAGCTCTGCCCTGCGAGTCCTTATAGGTAATTAAAAAAGCAATCCTAAAATCAATTCTAAAATGTTCTCGGGGCCAGTGGTACAAGGCTAGAACAAGAGTAATACACGCCGACTGTTGGGTCTTAGTTAAAAGTCTGGCTGCTCGTCTGCTTGTCTTGCATCTTGAACAAGTAAAAGATTATATAAAGATGACTCACACTAGTATATAATGAACTGCAGGCGTCTAAAATGGATGAGGGGAAGCCACTAAGCACTTTCTCTACACCTCAAATGATAAAATGGACCTTAGATCTTACTACTACTTGCACCGTACTGGACTGCAAAAGTGATTCTTTTTTTTCTGGTTTGAGCACCAGGTCTTTGAGGCTTTTGTAGCACAGTTTTTTGCACTTCTTTCTTTCATTATCGGGCAGTGGAAACCATCTATAGAGTATGTGATAGTGGACTACATTTCATTGGTAAGAGAGTATTTTCTAGTCCATGTCAGGATACCGCCAGCACCTGTAGCTATTGCTGAGTCACTGTTATAGATCAAAAACCCCATCAAGGCTAAAAGATGAACCCTATAAAACCTGAGAAAATTGGCTTGATTTAATACAATTCTGTAACATAATATTAAATATGTTATTATGATAATTATCTATGTTTTTCTTTCTTGTCTTTTCTTTTTTTCAACCAAAATTTTAAAGAATAATTTTCTAAATCTATTAATTTCTTACAGTATGTAAAACATTTATGACCAGGTTGTTATTGCAGTTGTTATTGTTCCATTTTTTCCATGTTTTTATTTATTTTTTTTACAAATCTGCATCAATTTGTGCCTGGGCCAAAGATTTAAATACTTGTCAAAGACATCCAGAAGCACAAGAAAAGTCACTCCAGGTTTCAAAGGGTTAAGGTCATTTTGTGCAACTGAACAGAAGATTGCCTTCTCTCCTTTGATAATAATCTGAATTTCACACATAGATTTGTCTCTAAACATAAAATCTGGCATCATCAGCATGCATGAGCTCGGGTCTTTATGTATTGATTGATCTGCAGAACTGATGCGAGCGCACCCTCAAACGCCGACATGACTGTATTTGTAATTTGTCTTTTGCATCTGCAACATCTTCTCTTTTTCTTTCCCCTCTCACTCGACGCACACACCTGTTTCACCTGGAACATCTGCAGTGTTAAAGTGTTTACTCTCTTATCCACGGGACCTGAAGATAAATGTCTGATTCCACGGTTTGGAGCAGCAGCTCCGAGCTTTTTTGGAGGACACTGTGTAATCTAAAAAGCCGCGAGCAAAATAACAGGATGTAACACCTCCTAATCTCTGACTCTATTTCCGTTCGGTTCACTTTGACATGGTTTATTGGCATGAAAGTAAAGAATAATGTTGGCAAGATGTCAAGGTAAAAGATGGAAATTTTTGCAAGCACACCATGTCCTCATTTCCCTTTTTGTTTGTGTGTGTGTGTGTGTGTGTGTGTGTGCAAAAAAAGAATAACTGACTGTCTGTGTTTAGCAGCTATCTGAATAAAGACTGAGAGTTCACTGGAGAGAGACAGAAGGGGTAAATTGGTATATGTGTGAAATTGAGACCATTTTTGTTTGTCGTTCTGTGTGTGTGTGTGTGTGTGTGTGTGCATGCGTGCGTGTGTGTGTGTTTATGACGGCAGGGGCAGAGAGCAGAAATCCCATTAACAGTATGAGTTTGTGGAGGAAAATGAAATAGTTTTTTAAAGGCATCGTTATCAAGTAGAGCTGGACAATTACCATCTTCCTCCCAAATTGCCTCCCAACATCCTTCCATCCTGCTGCTCCTGCTGCTCCTGCTGCTCCCCCTGCTCCCCCTGTGTCCCCTTTTTACCTCCCTCAACTCCCTTCTGATTCCCCCTTTCCTTTCTCCTTCTCCTTCTTCTTTTTGTCAAATTCAACAATGAGCTTCCTCTCTTTCATCTGCTTAAAATTCACTCTTCTCTGCATCTCTCCTCCCCTCCTCTCCTTCTCTCATTGTCTCCTCTCCTCTCCTCTTCTCTCCTCTATTCTTGTCCTCTTTTCTTGTCCTCTCTTCTCCCCTTCCCTCCTCTCGCCTTCTCTTATGATCTCCTCTCCTTCTCTCACCCTCTCCTCTTCTCTCCTCTCCTGCTCTCCTCTTAGACATTTTTCTCTCCTAACGTTGGCCCTTAATTTAATTTTCTGCACCATTAATACTAAGCTAAGGCCTTATCGGCCTGATTTGCAGCCCACTCTGAGAGAGGGAGGCGAGTCTTATTTTCGGTGGCCCTTTTCCTTAAATCAAAATGGTGGCCTGGCCAGCTGATGGGAGGAGAAGCTGATGGATGGTGGCAGAGACAGAAAAAAAAACCGGCAAATATAAGCTTGGCCCAAAGGAGAAGACACACAGACACACACTCACACACACACACGCACTGAGGCTGCCAAGCGAGGTTCTGGCTGAAGAGAGCGCCGGTAATTGACAGTGCAGGGTGCAGCATCCATCCGTCCATGAACTCCCAACTACAGTCTGTCTATAACAACCTCCCCCTGACCGACACTCTGTCTCAGCACTGCTGCTGGAACTGACGGGGATGATGGAGAGACTCGCAGCAGATATCAGTCATATCACAAAATTTGGAGTTTTGCATGCTTTGGAATACGAGCAGTCTAATTAAATCCAAAGGTGATGTGGTGCATACCTAACCTGATGTTATGTTGTCCAAAATTACAAGTTTTACTTTCTATTTCTGATAGATTTGATCAGACTGTTCTCACTCCAAACTCATCAAATGGCGCCACTCTGTCAGCGCCTTCAATGTACGAGCGAGACTCCAAAAGCCACCTTCCCAGTCCAAACAGAACGCGGCTGGAAAGTGTCCAATTAAAATTGTGCTCGGACAGAACAAGTGGCGTTTTTATCATATGCTGGCAGATGATGGGATGGTATAGAGCGTCCACATGCAAAGTGCATGGGCGGCATCAATGCAACTGGGTTCTGTGCAGATGTGTGGAGTTTTTTTTACACTTTTTTACACGTGCCTCTTTTGCCTAAAAATAACCATCTGCGACTTTGCTGCCTAATCTTAACCATCACGACAATTTGCGTTGGATGCCACGTGCTGTTGTGTAAACATAAGGTCCGTGCTGCAGCATCCCATCATGTGCAATTGTCACTATAACGGCATCCTGGAGCGTAAACAGCTGACGCATAAGGATACCTAAGTCATCATAAGTAGAGGCTGAGGGCCCTGACTGAGCTGCACCATGAGACGAGCTGGGATGAGAACGTGTTGATTACCGTTTATTTAAATGGAGTCTGGTGGGTTTTGCGATAGCAATTCACAAAAATACTCATACACTTTAACAAAAAGCATTATCTCTATAGAGATCCTTTCCATAATGTTATCAGACACTTAAAATAGCTCCTGACATAAAGAGGTTATTACCTGACGCTGTCCTTCAGCGTTTCATGCACGTGCAACTGTTGCCGTCCAGCCACGTTCTCAAGTGACGCCACCCGCGTGCGCGTTACATAATTAAATCAAACATTCTTTTGTAAGCAGGGGAGTTGCAAGTTTAGCTTAATGTATACTCAGTTCTTATTGTCACTATTATCCAGCTCCTCAGTAGCCTCGGCTGCAGTAAATAGTAAAACCCAGAGAGCTTTTGACTCTGTACTGTACACCTTTTCCTCCTCCACACAGACAACAGCATTAACGATGATGGTATTTTGACCCAGTATGTTTGCTCTAATTGAGTCTAACACAGTGTTAGGGAGCAGGGTGGGATCTGTGGGCTGAGCTGTGCGTGTGTGTGTGTGTGTGTGTGTGTGTGTATGTGTGCTGGCTGGACTGCTGCTCTTTGATGCCGCGTCGTTGATGTTGTGAGCGTAGCAGCGGCCCCGGCCCACAGCAGCAGACCTTCTCTCTGTAACATCGTGTGTTTTGCCTCGGAGGCATCAGAGGTTCTGACAGAGAGGCTGGAATCGAGTTTACAGTCGCACATCAGCAGCAATAAATGATGAGTCGAACCCTGACACAATTATACACGACTGCACAGCTACGATTGAATAATGAATGAACTTTCAGGTTTGAATGTGACACGGTTAGGGGTTTTCAAACGGTATTGGTCAACGCCCACTGAGATTCTTTCTTCATTAAAAGAGCAGGACGGTTTACAGCGCGGGGCTTTAGGAGAAGACAGCGGAGAAAAGGTACAGCAGGGATTTGATCTCAGGCCAGCGGGCTACATGTGGCTCCAGAGATAACAGTCTAAACCTTCTGTTGTCTCATTCTAGCGCTTTGTAATTTCTCACCTACCAGATGCTACAATGCAAGTTAAGTACTGAAGAGGCTGAAAAAATGAATATTATTTTTCATCTGTGTAATTGGATAGAGGACAGACAGCGAACCTGCCGGCGTATTCTTGATGCGATGTTTAGAGCGAGTTGTAATTTCTACTGTTTGATTTCCCTCGTGTTTGTTACGGCTCCCGTCCTGGAATCCATTAGGTCCTCTGCAATCACCAATCAAGCAGACACGCACGCACAAACCCACTGACATACGCACCCACTGTTTTCTCCACAGATTGCTCCTCTCGCGCTTCATCTTCCATTTACCCCCAGTCCTCACGCCCGCCTTCCTTCCACTCCTCCCAGTGCCCCGAAATAATTGACACGCTCCGACCGACCTGCTTATTAAATAAACAACACATCGCTCAAAAAGGGGCCATCTGCACCACTCGCGCTGTGTGTGGACGCATGTGTTCTGACACCTTCAAGGTCCTATTAATCAGTCAGATGCAATTTGTTTAAAGCGGTCTAAGTGGATGCTTTGTGAGTGCACGATGTGATGTGCTGTCCCCAGTTAACAAGGTTCATTTATAGTGTTTGCTGAGGTTTATTTACACAAGCCACTAAGCTGTGTGATCTTCCTCCTCCTATTGATGTATTTTTTGTGGAGAATTTGGGCTGACTTTAAAGGAATAGTTTACCCAAAAAGATCAAAAGAGTGTTGTAAAGTGTTGGAGATATCGGCCGTAGAGATGTCCACCTTCTCTCAAGTATATCTCAAGTTATCTTCAACACTCTGCAACTCACACCAAAATAATCCTGATTTAATAATTGGCAATATTTGTAATATTGCACTTCATGTATATTTATAGAAAAAAATGTATTTTTTATAATGAGCTTAACTGGCTTTTAATACGCCATCTGTGATGGGAGTTCTCACCTGATATTCCAGAAGACGTGCAGTCCTTTCCACCTGTCTCTTCTCTAATATCCACTTTAGTCCAGACAACAAATAGCCGAGTTTGACAGCACAGCTGAGAGCCAGCTGTTGTTGTTCACCCTGCTCTCGCTGAGGAGGTTCAGTTGAGTATGAGAGTGTTCCCATAACCATCGTGCTTCACCTTCACCCAGATCCACCTGGGACTTTCTCAGTTCAGCTGCAGTCCTCTACCTTTGGCCACAGAGCACTTCCTTACATGCAAGGGTGGAGAAAATGCTAAACGGCCAGAAAATATATCTCTCAAGCAGTATTGTGTTACAGGTGAAACATTAACACAACATTGCTGACAAAATCTTAAAGATCTGGATATTTAAATTGAGGAATTTCTGCATTAGTCAGAATGATGCTTTAAGTCACTTTAATTTGCTGATTTACTAATACAAAAGTCTAAAAGGACTAAAAAAAAGTATAGCAAAAAAGATTTGACTAAAGCAGGTTCATGTCAGATTCTTTAGTAGAGCTGCTCAGTGGCCAGTAGTTCATATCTGTGTTTACTGGTCCGCTCTCAGGTGTGAATATGTGCAACTCGGAGCTTGAGGCAGGCACGGAAATCTGCTGAGCAGAACTCTACTCAGTAAATAAACATTTTTGCTGCTACATGCAAATTCAGGAAATGAAATCTATTTAATAATACCTGAGAGGAAATTTGCCAGCAGTTAGTGTAGAAACCTGTAATATACACAACTGAGTTGCTCCGGAGCTGAAAGACTTCTTCCAGTTTGCACCAGTTTTTTAAAGCAGTGGTTCCCAAACAATGCAGGTATATCCCTTATCAGAGAGAGATTTTTATGGGAAAGGTTGATTAAGGTTGTCAAGTTTTCTGAAATAATCTTTTTTAAATACATTTGCTGTATGTGGTTGCATACATGACTCAAACAGAGGCGAACCCAAAGTAAAAATAATTGAAGGTCTATATGATTATCTTGAAGAGGTTTTGTCGGCTCATTTTCTAAGCTAAAGTAGTCTTATCATATGAACTCAGACAACCTAAGGCATCAAGTGGTACCAACCTTTTTGGCATAGCTTGTTGGGAATGCTTCAAAGTTGGGGGTAAATTTGGGCAATAAAAACAACCTGCATGGCCATTTTCAAAGGAGATCTTTTGAACTTTCACCTCAAGATATCTGAATGAAAATGGTTTTTTAACAGTTTTAGTCTTTATGACTAATTTCTCCTTTCCTGACAACTCTACAGAGGGAAGTTTTTATTTAATTCATGTATACCTCACCCACTTAGATTTTTATTCTATTGCCACTTTGTCAGGGATTTTGGTGTAAGATAGCAACACCAAAAGGCATCTTCCCCGGTGGTATGATATGTTGCTGGGCAGCATCAGTTTGTAATGCGATTGGATGAAACTTGACGCCGCCAAGCTTTAGGAGTGTTATGATACACCGACAGTCAACCACAGGGCACCTGGCTTGGCAATATGATACACAGTCAGGCAGCATCAGTTGATAACACTGCTGGGCAAAACTAGTCACAGCCGTATGACGCAATGCTAGACGGTGTCTGGTTGACATGCTTGCTCAGGATAACCATTGCTTTTGTAGCCTGATCCTAACCATGTGTTTTTGTTGACATCCCAGCGTTGGTTGCGACATCCCAGAACGTCAACAACAGATGCAGGAGAGTAAAGTGTAATATGTAGACGCAAAAGTCCTCTGACAAATTAATAATATGTGATGACCTGGGATGAGAACATGTTGGATATATACTTAAACGGCATGATAGAATTCTTAAAATTCAGCTTTTGGGTTTGGTGTGCCATCAGTGGCCCCATCTGGCTACCCCATATGCCAAAAGTCTTGGGACACCAAACTCAAGCTGCAACCTTTCATTTGTTCTTTGTACTAAAGAGGATGATTTACTTTAATTGGGTTTTAAATTTCCAAAGGCAGACATAAAAAAGTTCACAATCTGTATTTTCCAGAACAACCGAAGAACATATAATTCTTAAATGTTTGTTCTATAAAGCCATATTGGATTCCCAATTCTGATTTTTAAACAAACCAAAAGTTTCATAGACGGTAGTCTCTTATCAAAGGTCATAAAGTGCCGGAGCTGTGGCGCCTAGCTGCCATTCTAGCTAATTAGCTGAACATAATTGTACTCTGCGAGTGTGTAAAATTCATATAGCTGTCAGATGACTCTCGGCACGCCCGTTGCTGAGGAGCAATCGAGCAGATGGAAGCACGGACAGAATGATGGAGAGGGGGAACGAGGTTGATAACAAAGGGGAGAAGAGACGGACAAGGTGAAGGGGAGACAGGGTGGGGAGGAGGGAGGAGGTGGTGATGACAGAGACTGATTAGAGGACAGAGAGAGACAAATAGAGACGGAGAGAGAGAGACAGCAAACCTTTTGTCCTGCTGTGGTGTCTGCGAACGAGGGGACGGAGCATAAGAATGATGGAGTAGAGGATGTGAAAGAGTACGAACGAGCGAGGCCCATCATTTGCACGCATACGTACAATATCTCACACAGATGGTTGCAGAAAACATTACTGTACACCAAACACCATTTAAACATTTATATAGTTTATGAAGGCTGCATGATCTAATGTATGCACACATACACAAACCCTGGTGATTACTGTAATATCTCATACGCCCCCACTGCTGTATTAAATATGATTTCAAACTAAATTATTTAGAAACACCATCTGGTTTTGAATGTGTTTGTTGTGTGAAAATGTCTATTTTGTAAGGATATATTTGGCATTAAGCCTGGGGAGTTTAGCTCAGGTGAGCACATAAGATTCTTTTATGCACCTACTTTTATGAATAAAAGTTTGCTTATAACTTGTGTTGATAAAACTGTAAAACTTCTTCCATTAACAGTGGTTTTTACTGCTGCTTTCCCACCACTGCCAATGTTCTTTTTTCTCAGTAACATGGTTTAAGAGCAGCTATATTTGGAAGATGTGGGTGCGAACGCCCTAAGCTGCAAGACAAAGCATAAGGATAAACTAAGATAACATAACCAAATCAAATGGGAGAGAAGCATAACTGCAGCAGAGTGGGGAGTCAGTCAGAGAGAGAGCTGCCAGCCTCATCCATTCTTAAATAATGTGGGATCGCCCTCAGGTGTTTGAGGTTGCTCTAGCGATCACATGCAGAGAGAGTACAGACAGGTGAATCTCATACCATGAAGGTGACAGTGTAGGATCGTTACAATAGTCATTCAAATGTTACTTAACAGCAGTAATATTTACCAGTAGAAACATTTTCTATTTTAATAAGCTATGAAAGCAGTTGTATGATGTCTTCTGTGGCTCTGGGGCTTTGTAGAGTCTGAGAAAATAGACAGAGTCATAATGTTTAATACAGCAACTTCAATCTAGAAAATGCTTACATCACACATATGAAATCAAACACAGCTGCCTCAATTGGTTAGTTTTTTTAGCCACATTATAAAGGCCAACACGTTCTCATCCCAACCCGTCACATGATGCCACTCTGTCAGGGACCTTCTGCGTCTATTTATGACGGGTGAGGTATCCTTCTGTGTCAGCTGTTTATGCTCCAGGATGACGTTATGGTGATGTCAACAAATGCACATGGTGGGATGTTTACATGTCTACATGAGCGCAACATGAGCACAACTAATGCCTACTATCATGATGGTTGGATTTAGGTAAAAGAGGCACATGGTAAGATGTAGAAGGAAAAAAGAAAAAAGCAGACTCCCATACAAAAGTCAGTTGTTTGTGGGACATATAATAACAGCACCACAGGTTCTGTCTGTTCTCAGCTGCTGCTGTCCAACTGCGTTGTGTCTGGACTTTTAGCTTTTGGCGTCACACTCGTACACCGGAGCACTGACAGAGTGGCACTATTTGACGACTTCAGAGTGAGAACCGGCTGAAATACTACATGCTAAAAGTATGAGGGCATACAGAATTTACTGTTTATGTTTTTCTTCAATTTGTATATTTGGGCTGGGCATGATGCCAGATACTGCATTAATATCAGAATACTGAGCCCCGAATGAGTAGATTTTTGTTGTTAATGATGTAGTTTAGTCCATCTGAATGTCAATATATTTTTCACTTTAAGTGGTGCATACTTCTCAATATGACATCATGATGGTCAATTTTTTTAATTTATCAGCAGTCAGGTAAAAGTTATGTAAAAATTTGCAGAGAAGTCTTGTCACTGTTGCAGGTGGGCCAGCAGTAAAATGACTGAAAACCTACCTTTTTCAACAACAAAAACATACACACAAAAAATCATCCATGTTTGGAGTTATAATTAGGAGTAACATCGCTGATAGGTTTGATTTTTTTGATTTAATAAACAACTTTTTAAGTTACGGTTTTGGTAGCTTATCCAAAAAGTGACAAGAGGACCCAATATGAACCAGTGAGATGCTGATGTTTGCATTTAGCTCAAAGCACTACAGTCTGTCTGTCTATTTATCTGTCCATCTTTCCTGGCCAAGTCTCCAGTAGACATCCATCATGGCGCCAGCCGTGGACGCTAACAGGAGATCTGTGACACAAGTTGCCATTAAGCCACTTAGCAAATGTTATTTCTGGTAAAGACTCCATGCCAATTATGCCATTAAAAGGAGATATTAGTGTGATTAAATAAGGGATGAGGGGAGCCGTGATTGGTTGAGCGTAGCAGGGAGACCGATCAGACCAAAGGAGGACTGGACGTGGAGGAACCAA
This sequence comes from Plectropomus leopardus, assembly GCF_008729295.1. NCBI lineage: Eukaryota > Metazoa > Chordata > Actinopteri > Perciformes > Serranidae > Plectropomus > Plectropomus leopardus. The sequence continues at coordinate 2,538,292 of NC_056466.1, forward strand.
GAGGAGAGATAAATCCTGTTAAGGTGGTATTAATGTTCATAAGCATACTGTACTGATAGCTGATGTGCATGTGTGTGTGTAGGTGCGCGCGCGTGTGTGTGTGTGTGTGTGTATGCGTGTGTGAGAGACAGTGCAGCAGCGCTATAGGCTCATTAGGCTACAGGGGAGAATAGCTAAAAGGATTAGACCGACATGGATTATTCACGCATGAAATACTGGAACCAAAGAGGTGCAGAGAGAGAGAGGGGAAGAAATGGAGACGGGCTGAATATGTAAGAGAAGTTAAGAATATAAATATGTATGTCTAGGAATATATGTGGTGAAGAGATGAAAAGAGGAAAAAGGCAGAGAGACGTACAGAGATGAGGAAGAGAGCCGGGGAAGCCGAGGAGGAGAGAGACAGACGAGAAGATGAGGTCTGAGATTTAAGATGGAGCTCGAGATTGAGAAATCTGCCGAGTGTAACGGAATGAGGAAGTAGAGATGGAGAGAGATAGAAAGGGAGAAGAGAGGATGACAGATTGGGATATAAACTCCAGAGAGAGAGATGAGGTGGGAGACGGAAGCAAAGCAGCATGGGTAAAACACAGAAATAAAGCAGAAGTCAACAGGAGTTTGGCGAAGTGAGATACAAAAGAAGAGGAAAGAGGGCGATGGAAGGTGGGAAAGAGGGTGCAGACATTTTGTAAAAACTGGTTTGTTTCAAGCCTTAAAATGTGATTCCGCTTTTGTTTTAAGTTATTTAATGAGACAAATTGCTGAAGAATCATTTTTGGATGAAGCCAGTTTAGATACATCGTCCGGTACAATTATATGCTGTTATCCACTTTGTAGTTCTACTGCCAAAACTAATGAGCACATTTTCTTATATATGCATTCAAATCATCATAGCCTTGCACAGAGATGAAATAGAAGGCAGATAGTGGATTTTCATAGATTTATAGGGTATTTCCATTAACCCTCAAATTGCACAAATTGCCTAACAGAAACATGTCAGTTTCCAAATAACTTAAAATTTATTGCAAAAAAGTTTTTACACTCGCATAAGGTGATTTTTTGGATGATTTAAAAAAAAACAAATTTCGCAAAACTGCAATGGAAACTTTTTTGGTTTTCATAGGTCACATGATGCTATGACTATTCACTTGTCAGTAGGAACTGGCTCCCTCATGATGCAGCAGGAGCTACAAGAGGTGTAACCGCATTGCATAACTCCTCAAAAGTTGAGCGGATCATCTGGAAGTCTTGAAATCACATTTCCTCTATGAAATCATGGACTATCACCTCCCAGAAATCCCTTTTATTGTTTATTCTCAGCTACACATTTCTGTACTGAGCAGTTACCTCCGCATTTGAGAATGAAGTCTCGCCATCTAAACTTACCATCTAAACTTACCACTCTGAGCATATTCTATTTTTTTCCTATATTTTAGGGCTGTCAAACAACTTTTTTAAAATTGCATTTATTAGCATAATTTCAAAAGTTAATCGAATTTTTAATCACATCTTCTCAATCCAATTATCTTGCATTACAAAACAGTTCTGAAGTCCATGTTGACAAGTAAAAGGTATTCTTACCAGGTTGTCTTAATTGAATCATACAACAGCAAAACACTGCATGGGACTATAGCATTAAGTGGGCATGTGAATAAAGGGGAGGCTCACGGACCTATAGAACCCATTTGTATTCAGATACCTTGCGGTCAGAGGTCAAAAACTTAATGGAGAAATTATTTTAAAACTTGCCATGTCACACAGTGAAGCTAACTTTCCCTCTGGGCTCATTAAAAGACATCATCACTGTTCTACTCTGTGATTTTAGCGATAGTGTGTGTGGCACACCCAGACTGTGTTTGGGCAGTTGCTGGTAATGATCTGAGAGCCGGACATTATTTGAGAAGATCACCAGTTGAAATGAAACCTTTCCACTCCTTCTCTTTTATCCCCTCAGGAGCCAATCAGTGTGCTCTTGATTTACTGCAATCAGCTGCTGCTCCATCTCAGTGGCGTCCAGCTCCAAAACACTGATGTTAATCGGCACTTGACCATCATTATTTCAAGTATCAGCATTTAAGGTCTGTTATAACTTACTGTGATGATGTGTCAAGCTGGGAGTTATGAGAAAACAATAGTGCAGTTTTTCACACAGGTGGCTACAGACTGTGGAAATGCTGTCTGTGCTTAATCAGGTAAACTCTTAAGTTCTCTCATGATTAAACTGCCACAGTCTGTAATGGGACTGTGGTCCATATAAATGCAAGACGGCCTGCTATCAACTTTAAATTTTATTTTTAGTAACTCACGGTAACAATCCCAAGTGAATGGGATAAACACATTTGCACGATGGACATGCATATGACATCCTTGGATCGGTTACAAATAGTTTAGGCTCTTTATGTATGCCACATGAGCACCGGTGTTCATCAGGTTGTGTCCAGCCGTGTTCTCAAATTACACTACTTGTGCGCTTTGCATGTAGATGTGCCCGGTGCTGTCTGGCTGTCCACCAGTGTATAATAGCAATGCCATTGGTACTGTCCAAGCATGTTCTCATCTGACACTATCCAGCTGAATTTTGGTTGGATGGGAAGGTGGCACTGACAAAGAGGTGCTATTTGACGAGACCGGGCTGGATCCGTTCATCACCTCAACCTTCTTCCTTCTTGGCACTACTTCCCTTTTTACTAATTTCAGTGTATTAGTCACATAAACACAGCCTTCAAAAATATGTGGGTTATACACAAATTATAGGCTCATGATTATGTTGGATTTTGAAGTTTTAGTTTTTGTTGTTATACATGCAAACAGTTTATTAGAACAACATGCTTCTTCGTTGTTGTTGTTACTACATATCATCTTCTGAAAGATACAAAATACTGGTCCTGTCTTTCTAAAAAGACACCAAACAATTGCCCTTTAGCAAAAAACAGCTGTTTCTGTCTGTCTCTGAGGCACTTTCCTAACTCCTTTGACTTTGTTAAAAAAAAAAAAAAAAGCATGGCAGTGACTAACAAAGAAGGGAGCTTTGAGCCAGCGAACCTCCGGTCACACGCCCTCCAACCCCAATGCCTGCCTGGCCTTGGTTTCTGTCGCGGTCGTGTGGCGCCGTTGCCCGCCGGGACTATGAGCAGAAGTGTGGGAATAACCATGTCACATCACGAAGCTAGTCGACAGCTGTGGCTGAGATAAAAAGGAGGGAGGGAAAGAGTGAGATGGGGCTGAACGGGGAAGGAGTGGTAGATGGGAATGAGACAGAAGTAGGGGGAAAGATGGCGGGGAGGGGAGGAATAAAAAGGGAGATAAGTGGCAGGGCAGAGGACGGAGAGATAACAAGTAAGAGATGGCTGGGTGGGGGAGGGGCTGAAGGCAGAGAGGCGTACTGTAGATTGAAGGAAGATGAGGGATAACAGGAGAAGAAGAGCTGGTGGGGGAATGATGGTTTCAATGAACGACGGTGAATGACATCAGAGGACGATAGGTGAGGAAGTTAAAATGGCGACTCACACCCAGAAAATGAGCAATGACATGGACAAATATTTGGAGAGAACAGCCTGGGTTTGCCTCATGCTGTCTTGTCGCCCAATGAAGCCGTCTGGCAGAGTGGCACAGGCATATATAACAGAGAGAGATGGAAGAGGGCAGAGGGAGAGCATTTGCAGAGTGTGTGCAACGGTGACATGAAAATATGTCACCGTGGATGTGATTCTACAATGTTGCATGTGTGCATTTAGGTGTGTGGATATCTCTCTCTCTCTCTCTCTGTCTGTGTGTATGTAGCATATATGGACATTAGCATGTTTGCAGAGAGTGGCAGCTAATCTGTTTATGCAGTCAGAGCTCATCTGGCTCCAAAAACCATAAATAAATATTTAAGTTTGTTTGACTGCTGCTGCTGCTGTTTTTCCAGAGTCGTATTTTTTTTTAAAAAATCACAAGAGGCAGCACTTTTTAGAAATTGATTTGTTCTTATTCAAACTTCACACGGCAGATGTGATAGCTGTCATTTTTATTTGTGCGTCTGTCGCTCTGCCTGTCTTGGTATCTGTATTTGTCCTTGGTCCTGTGTGTGTAACAATGCAGTTGTATGTGCCTATTTGATTTTTTCGCAGGTTTTCTCTGTTTTTTTGGTATGTTTGTATGTATGCGTGAGTATAGACTCAGTCCTGTGAATGTGGTGTGTGTGTCATTCCTGTTTTTGTACTTTTGTGGGGACCATGAGCTGTACCTGGAAAGTGAGGACATTTTGAAAAATGAGGAAACTCTTCCCAAATCTTATGGCAGGAGTACGTAAAAACTTAGGGTAAAAGTTAGATAAAGTAAAGGTTATAGTAAATTTGGCGGGTGGGGCATATGGTGATGTATTACCCCTTTTTGGACAAATAGTCTGAGCTTAATCTGGAAAATAAAAAGCTGTTGTTTTCACAGTCTTGTTAGTATTTCTACCTCATTTGAAGAATCAACAAGATTAGATAAATTAGACCGTTCAAGGATTTAAAATGTGCAGCTTTGTTTGCAATGAAATATTTGCTCACAACAGAAGACAAGAGTCCTTTTGTTGTTCTTTGAAACATGTGATGTTTGAATGGATATTATAAACAAAGGTGGAAAAGGGGACTGAAAAGATAAGGATCCAGCTGGAAAGTATTGATAATCTGTTGAGAATCACTTTTCTAAAAAAAAAGTACAAAACCCAATATTAAGACAGAGGCTTATCCATGTTCATGCTCTTTTTAAGGATTAGTCTAGAAGTAAAACTGCAATCTTTTGCCATGTTTATATCAGTGATAGCCAGTGCTTCCTTACAGTCTGAACCAGAGCTGCAGACATGTTCTGAGGTTAAAGTCAGTCAGCTGACCTCTGTGGCTGTTACTGGTCCATGAGAGAATACTATGAGGACTTTCTGAGTTGCAGGAACTTCAGCCCAGGCAGTTAAGTTCATGAGTTCACAGCAAAGTCCACAACTTGAGAAAAAAAAGTTCTTGTGCCCAGAGAAGAATTATAGAATTATTTATTTACATGTCTATGTCTGAGTGTGATTATCTTTATGTTTCTTTGAATGAGTGGTCTTGTGTTGGATATCTCAGTGTGCATTCATGTGTGCTTACACATATGGTATTATATACTCCATCGGGATCCTCAGCTGCTACCCGTCTTACACATTTTCCATTACCGCTGCATTCATCCTCAGTCTCTCCTCACTTCCAGCTATACATTCATCTTTTATAGGAAATATGTGTTCCTGCTAGTTTCTGAGAGAATTTGGTTAAATCCTATCACACCCTCGAGGAAATATTGGGATATTCCTGTATTATAACTCCTTGTGCAGTGTTATGTTTGATTGTTGATAATAAGTATCTTAACCCTCAGCAGTTGATCCATTTTGTTTCTGATTGCATATGTTCTCATTGTCATAAACACGTCAAACTAGGATTGAGAGACAATGTACACATTTTGCTGGAATTAGGAGAATAGACTTTCTAGTTATAGCAGTTTCTGACATTCATTGAGGACAAATGTTCATAAATATTAACTGGAATCAATGCTGTAAACAATGCAGGTGCAACCAGTTCAGTGCATCAGGGCTCAGAAGCTTTCAAGGATCCATGTAGGAAGGAGATTTTTTCCTGTTTTGGGAAATCAGGCTGTGACGGTTTGAGTCCAAAGAAGGCTTTCACTTTCACATTGATAAATTTAGCACTTTGGCCGCCATCAGTGGTGCAAATATGGGTTTAGGGGACAAAAAGGGTGCCCCTCAGTCTGTGACAGCTTGTCGACCCGGGCTGTGGCAACGCAAATGTAGTCAACCCATACCCAAAAGTGGGTTCTGATCCCAGACCAGGAGTGTGTGCTTGTGTTAAAAATATTTGCATGTTAAATATTGTCTAAATAATGCCTGTTTAAAAAAACATGCCCATTTTATTATTTCTTATCATTATAGAAGACAAAAGCTTGTCCAACAAATTCTTTACTTTTTTTCGACTAGAAGAGGGTATAAATGCAGTCTGAGTAACTCAGCGCTGTCGACGTGAGCCCCCCGTCAGCCAAAGCGCTTGCGGCACAAACCCAGGCTGAGAAAAAGCGTTTACTGCCAACGAAAGAAGAAGCCGTATGCATGGCAATGTGTGTTTTGGCGAGGAAAGGAGCAGTCGGATTTCAAGGGGTGAAGCAGGGCTGCATTTTAATTCTGGGTTTAGCCTAAACGTAATCCTGTGCTATCAGATGTAGACACGGAAGATGCATGGTAATGTCAGGTGGAAAGGAGACCCACAATGAATTGTGGTGGAAAAAAAGCCTTTAGATCCTGATTCGAATAAATGTGTTTTCTTTCTTTTCCCTGCGTGTTCAGACTCAAACCCTTGCAGCAGGTTAATGTGTATGTGTGGTGTATGCTATATGAGCGGTTTATGTACAAAGATAGTAGAAAACCAACACATGCCCAATCATAAAAGTTTTTTAAACATATAAAAGACACTGATTGAGTAAACATGTATATACTGCACAGTTTGCGAAGTCTGTGTCTTAGGGTCCTCTCTGCTCCCATGGGTGCTCCCTGAAGTTAATTGTCCCAGTCAGAAACATCGAATTTGCCCATCCTCACACTGATAGGTCAGTTTTTCAATTTCCTTCCTAATTGGAGAGGTCAGGATGACATGATGTGGAAGTGATTCCACATCAGCTCCTGGGGGGCTTCACTGGGATCAAAGAATCCCCTCTGGGTGCTTATGGCTTTTCATCTCTCAGGGTAATGTAGTGTGTGTGTCTGTGTTTGTTCGGGGTTATGTGTGGGTTGGTCAAGTGAAGCTGAATCTCTGTAGGGAAAGTCTATGTGTCAGCAAAGGATGAAACAACACTGTGCAGAAAAAAGAACAAACATAATATTTAAGCTTTCATGTGCACATTTATATACACACGACACATGATACAAAAACATCAAGTATAAGGAAACATAAATTATATAAATATAAATTACAGCATTATTAAAGTATGGAAATATGGATAAATATGGAAATTTGTTGGAATTAACATGAAGAAGAGGCTGGATACAGGATACTAAACTGTAATGTAACAAAACACATTTGAAAATCTTATTTTTAAAATAAAATTTTGAACACAAGTCATTGAAAATTGTTCCAATCTATAACTTGAAAATTAGTTTTTTGCTTTTATTTACTGGGGGTTGTTTTGATTGCTCGGAGGTATAAAATCATTATTTTTTTCTGGTGTGAAAAAAAAGGATATTTTTTAGTGTAGATCTGTAGGTAAACAAAATAAATAATATATAACAATGAGAGAGATGGCAAAAAGAGACACAGAATGTAAGTTCTCAGAAAACAAATAGCATGCAAACATGAATCTCACTCATTTTAACAAACAGACTTGATTTAAGACTATACAACTGCATAAATATTTAAGATGTATCACAGATCACAGAAATATGAGAAAGAAGTTGTATTACATTTATATAGCTGAGGCTTACAGACTATAATAAGTGCATTCAACCATGAAAATACAACAATTGCATCAAGCAAGTACATCATCTTTATCAAATAAGCTGAGCGGTTTCAAGTGATCAAATCTTATTTCTTATTTTTGAAGCCAATTTTCTAAAGTGGCCAAACAATGGACCCAAAAAAGACTTTACCCTACTGACTTACATAGGAAAGAAAATGTCTGTATATCAGTGGATACATCACAGCTCTTGCAGAATCACTAATTTCCCCATCAAGATTTGATCCATTCGTCCTGAAAAAAGTTTGGAAAGTCAAGTTAGCAGAGCAATAAAACGGAAGTATTCGGCTTGGCTGGTGAATCTGAAGTGCACTCGTTCTATTGGCCCAATGATGCAGAAGCTGCACAGATCATCCTGGTAATTTCATACTGGGGAAAAACAGCTTTTATTTGAGCTTCATGCACCACTGAGCAGCTTTTAAAGGAATGAACGGGGCAATACATTAATGCTCAATCCCAAGATGAATTGGGACACCCTACTTCTTGACATTAATACCCACTACAGAAGGGTAAGTTTTATGAGGGTGTATTGGGATAAGAGTTATTTGACCTCACAGATATACCAAAAATTGGATGAAGGCTGAGTCAACCCAGTGACAGATCTTTGTTAAACTATGGTAAGCTATGCTTCAGTTTTAAGCAACCATATGTCAGAATGTGAACTTATAATGGCGTCTCTCTAAAATGAAGTAAGAAATTTACGGCAGAGTGCAGGGGCGAGCAGTCTGTTCAGACACTTTTCTGAAGCCGGCAGAGAGTTATAAATGTTCCAAAATCAAAACACCCTCAGCTGTTCACAGGATCCCATTTAGTCTGAAATGCCTCTAAATACCCTTCAGACAGCCATCCTCATCAATCTGATGCCATAATCCATCATTATGAATGCAGAGTGGGAGGCTTTGGTTCAAGGAAATAGCGCCTTTTGTTTCCAGATGAAAAATAACTCGATGGCTTTGACTTTCCTACAGTTGATGAGTGATGGTTTTGAGCAGAGAACAAAGCAGCAGGAACGGTATTACTCACATTTCAACTGGTAGGCTTGAGACTTTCACGAATAATGTGCAGCCTGATGGGAGAGCGGCCTCTTCACTTCTTCATGGGTTCGTGTTGTACAGGTTTTAGATGATGTGCCTGTGGGATACATCGCTTACTAACACTTTTTACTTTTTAATGCAACACACCCACTCTATTCCCAGCCGTGCTGAGCTTAGTGTGTTCCTGGTGCTGAGGATTTAAAAATTTAAATTTAAATTATTTATATATTTTAACAGTATTTCTTCCAGCTACAGGGAGAGAGAGTGAGTGTAATACACAAGGTTGAAAATAAAACGCACATTGTGTAAAATACAATTTCTTAGGGTGAAACCCTTTAAATTGGCTCTAAAAGCTTCCATGTCCAGAAAAGCTCCTGCGTGTTGAGTATTTAATTTAATGTTTTTACTCATTATTAATTACTGAATCCTTGCCACTAAAGGCATTTCGCAGATTCTCTGAAACAACTGAATTGAATTTTTTTTTTACATAGATGAACTGAAAAAGTTTCCTTTCAGTATATCTAAAAGTCTTTCCAGATGAAGTATGAGTTTACAAATCAGGAAGACAAAAAATGGCAAAAGTTAGAGGAGCATTAGAGAGTATTATTTTCCCACCTTTGGGAAAATAAGTAAAGCTAAACAAAGTTTTTAAAAGATATGGTAAACTTCACCAAAATTCCTAAGAGGCCATACACATGCTGCATCTTTAACCGCCTGGAAAACACAAAGTCAGGCACTGGGTGCAACTCTTCTGCTCACTCTGTACCAACTTTCATGAGCGTTGAGGCAGGTTGCTTCTCTGGTTGCTGAAAAATAGGCGCTAGGACATGCGTGCAGCCTTCAATGGTGTTGGTGTGTAAGCACTTCTCTATTGAAACTAACCCTGTTGAAAATAACAGCTATGCCGCTTTAGTTAGTCAAAGATGGTGTTCGGCAGTCCTAACCCAGTTCTTGCTGGTCTTTGATGTTTTAGGATAGTGGGCCACCAGCCCAACGTGCTGCGTGATCAGCTTGTCAAGCTGCACACATTTATCTTTATGCATATCCCATGACAGTGGACTTAAGTGATTTATGCCTTTTGCTTTTCAAACTTCCCCCTCATGACACTGTCCGTTCTCCATACTCAAGGTTATTGATTTGGTTTCAATTTTACAGAAACTTCAATGGATAAATGAGCTGGAGTGACTATCATAAGCTGGTATTACCAGCTACACCATCAAAGATATGCAAAAACATCTTAAAATGGTCAAGCTGTGTTTTTTTTCGGCAGGGAATAGAAATGATCATGCAATAAACATGGGAAAAGGGCCCTAAATTTCCTTCAACCTCATTGGTTACATTTTCGGAAGGCAATTTACTGGAAAGGGCAACAAAGAAAGGCAGAATTTGAAAATGTACCCTCATCATGCAGCTCTCCCCTCTCCTAAGCCCCTCCCACCAGATCAGCGTTCCCAAAACGTCTCTTAGAGTACCACCTGTCCTGTCCTGCATGTTTTAGATCTCTCCCTGCTGCAACACAGCTGATTCAAATGATGAGCTTGTTATCAAGCAGCTGCAGGAGTTCATAATGAGTTGATTATTTGAATCAGCTGTGTTTGGAGGAGGGAGAGATCAAAAACATGCAATATTTGAGGAGATGTTTAGGAAACGCCACAGTAGATAAACAAAGGTATGCTAGCACTTCATACAGTAACTCAGTATAACTTTTACATTAATATATTAAACACGTTCTCATGGTAGATCATATGCTTTCCCTGCTCTAGCTCTCAGTTTATCAGACCAAAAATGAGACAAGAATTAACACAGTCCCTCTCTCATCTCTGAAATATCACGCCAATATTAAGTTTTATTTATTGTCAGGCTCTCTCTTAGACTTTTTGATTAGTCCATATTATTATTTTTGGATCACTTTGCAGTGAGGAAATTTGTTACCAATGCTGAAATAGCAACTTTTTCCTCAGGATTTCTCACCCCCCTTCGCTGAGGGGATGTTCATGCACAGCTGCATTTGTAGAACAGCCAAAATTTTCTCTTTAAAATAACCTGTGATTAGTGAAAGTCCCTGTCACTGGTTGGATTTCCTAAAGCCTGAAAACAGAGCCAAGAGAAGGTTTCCTTCCAAAAAAAGAAAAACATTAAACAGGACAAAGACTTTTAACGTCAAAACAAGACCCTCACATTTATACTCTATACCAAACAAATAGACTCAGCTATATCTCATACCCAGTATATATACAGCATAGAGAACAGGTTTTTCATATTTTGTGTTCTCTAACATCCTCATCCATTTCCTATCACAAAATAAATAAATGAATAACATAAAACTTCCACCAGATTCTGACCACATAACTTACTTTTTGTAGCTTTCTTCTTCCCAAGAAAAAAAAAAAAACAATGCAAGACACATAAAAACCAAAACTCTCAAGCGCTGGTACAACTTCTAAGTCAACTTTTATTATTATTTTAATTATTTTATTATTATTTATTACTTTTCTTTATTATCAAAATTATCCCCTTGGCCCCATTTATGAATATTAATATTATAATAATAACATCTCAATCTTCTTGAAAGTATTTATGCATTTATTTGTATTTTTTACACAAAAAGAGACTGTAAAAATATCAATTTCTATACAAAAATTATAAATATAAATATCAATATAGTTACACACCCTTTAACCTATATATATTGATATTAATATACATATTTACAACTTGATACATCAGTAAAAATATATATTAGTATGTCAGATATGAATACAAATATACTCATATATCCATGCATAATATAAATACTAGGGGTGTGAATCTTTCAGTATCTCATGATTCAAATCAATTTCAATTCTTGGGATCAAAATTCTATTCATTGCGATGTGTTTAGCATTGATGCTAATGTGCTTTTATCACCGAAATATGGATAAAATATGGACGGAGGACACCCAATATCGGATCTATCATTATGGATTTATTACCGTACAAACACCCGAATTCCCAGGCTGGATTCTGAGGCTTCTAAAAGAGCTACGGTGCATCAGAGACATCCCTCTGAACAACACAGCCGGCAGCTTTCACCGGCGAAAAAAAGTAAGACGAGCCGACAAACGGTCTCAAAGTTATTAAGGGTTTAATAAATGATACAAATTTTAGAGGGACAAGAATAGACTATATTTAGTAAATACAGTCTATAATCGATGTTTAGGAATTTTGAATCGATTCTGAATCGTTAAAAACAAGAATCGAGATTCTCATGTGAATCCCCCCCCCCCCTTAATAAATACATTATTATCGTATTCTATATTGTCAAATTATAACATGTAAAGTTTTTACACATGTCGCATAATAATAACTTTTCTCAGGACCTTGTGGGCATGTAAAACCTGATTGACTAACTTCTCTCACACTTACCTGTTGGCAGCTGCACCTACACTGTTATTAGTTTCACCTGGAGGTCTAATCAGTCAAGGTAACTGAAAACACCTGTGTGGGTTTGACATGCCATTAAATTTACATGAGAAATGTTTGCTGAAGATGTATTCTCTTTAAAGTTACTCTAGGCCTGGTGCTAAAAAAAATAAGAGGAAAACTAAAGGAATCTTGAATGGCTTTTATTTTGAGAGTGTCAGCACTGGTGCGACTCTAAGACAATTAACTGTGAGTGTAAATACAGTTAATTCAAAAGAAATATCTGCAGCACTTCAGCAGTTAAAAGCTGAAATACTGAGTTAATTAAACACCTTGTAATACTATGGAAACCACAGAAAGTAATACTCACATATCTTTACAATAGCATTCATACGCCCACAGAGAATATCAGTTTCTTGCTGTAAGCCATACAGTAGATTTAGGTTTTTTTTCTGCTGTATTCTCAACAGAGAGAAGAAAAAAACAGACATTTTCTGCTGGGAAATAACACGGCAAGAACAGCTTTGAGCTGTACAGCAGCAAGTTAACTTTTCAGCAGTATGCAGTAATGCATCCTCATTTCATGTCGTTCTAGGCCACATACTGTAGGAAATGTGTTGGAAAGGATATGTTTTAAGGATTAAGTTTTGTTTTCTTGTGCAAACAAGTGATAAACTGAAAATGAGACAGAAGAAACCACCAAGGGACTGTGTGGGCGAGGGAACTGAATCCCAACGGGATTGAAAGAAAAAATATTTCAACCTATAAAAGCTGACAAATATATTAAACAAATCAAGTGGGAACAGAAGTGTTGCAGATATACTCAAATTGCTTTTCCTGGGGGCCACTTTTGCAAAACGATTTGAGGGCAGGGGCCACTCAAAGCAGCCTCATACAAGTTCCTAGGACTTTAGGAAGTTTCTAGGATTTTACGATGTTTCTAAGATTTTAGGATGTTACTAGGATTGTAGGACATTTCCCACATTTTAGGACCTTCCTGGGATTTTAGGACATTTCAATGATTTCAGGACCTTTGTGGGATTTTAGGACTGAGGGTGCGGGGAATCCTCTTCTTCTTCTTTTTGATAAACAAGCTCCATTTTGATGCTGTTTTATGCACTCTAGCACCTTAAGTATACAAAAAGTACCAAAGCAAATCACAAAGTGAATAATTCTTTTTTTTATTGTGAATATGAAAATGGATGGAGGGCCACCCTGCACCTTAATGGGGACCAGATTTGGCCCACAGACCACAAGTTGAGTATAACTAAAGTAGAGGATATAAAACAGCGAAAAAAAATATTAAAAAATATTTAAATTGTGGCATCACAGCACTTGTCACAAATGTATGTTGAACTGCTTTAGTGGCTTCATCTTAAGAGTGTTAATAGATTCTCATAGCAGCATTGTAACTCGTATCAGTATTCAAACACACACACACGATTATAATTGTCTAATCAAGTGTCCTCTCGTCTGGCTAGCATCTTTAGCGAGCTCTCTCTATCGCTAATCAGCTCATTAAGACACCATTATAATCAGCCCAACTCTGGCATACTGCAGATGAGACGCTAGATTAGCACAGTAAACAAAATATGCCGGATATGGACGAGGGAGGTGCAGGAAGATATCAGCAGGTTCAAGAAAGAGGAGAACGATGAGGAGGAGGAGGGAGGAGACGCAGAGAAAGTTGGCTTTAGAGGCAGTTTTTGAACTTATTAAGCAAACATTTTGACATGTCACAGCAGGAAAAGCACAGGTGTGATTACTAACAGTTCTTATTTATGCATTTTCGTTATGCATGCTGGCTCACTGTCATAGCGTACTGAGACACTTGATGGAACTGAGCCATCGTTTAAAAAGTGGTTTCACCTGTGTTTTTCCCACTCTGACAAGTCAAAATTTCTGCTGTGCAAAAGGTCTGTTGGGACCTTAAAGGAAACAGAGGCATTGTTAAAGTTATAATTTACACCTGTGCTTTCCCTGCTGTGACTAGTCCAAATGTCTGCCAGTAATTAAGGCTTTATTTACTCGCCTCCTTCTTACTCCATTTTTATTCTGTGTAGACTGACCTAATGTCTAATGTCATTAATGCACCTTAATGTTTTGTGCCTCGTGTGTCTGGGCAGCAGTTCTTTAAATGATAAAGTTAAATTAATTTTTTATTGAACTTTATCTAGTTTGTTTCTTTATATTCTTTGCTCTTTCCAGCGAGGACAACTTTGAAAATAAGTGTTTTTAGTAATGCTTCATATGGCATTTTTTTTTGTCATAACTCCTTTAAGTCCTACTTCTAAAACTCAAAAAATGCATTCATTCAAATTAAGAAATGTTGTACTCTGCTGCTAAGACACATTCATTTTTTTCTGTTTTCTGTCAGTAAATATAAGAAACTCACACTGGTACCGTATTTTTACTTGGTATTAACATGTAATCTGTATCTGGATTATGACATCTAATTACTGGCTTTTGCATTTACAGATGGTATCAACTATCTTGTTGTGATTAGACGTGCAACTTTTGCAATTTATCTTGGCAGATTCTGATCTCCATTTTTTAAAGTCTGACCTACTTTCCTTATTTTGGCTGTTCTGCATGGATGTCAGGCTAAGTGGGTTGGGCTTACCCAGGGGGTGGAGCCTGTGTGAGTCTGTAAGGGAGTGGGCGAAAGTGATTAAGAGAGACAATTCAGACCAGGTGCGGAGCCCCCAGTTTCTCAGAGATGTTTTCTGAGTGCTGCGAGAAAGACAAATGGTGGAGTTTCATTCTTTTACCATGAAGTTTGTTTTTTTTTAATATCAACATATGAACAGTCAATAGAGTTCTGAAGAGAAGCAATGTTGTATCACGGAGAGAGCAAGCTGACTGAGTGAAAGATGGGTCAGGGCTGGGACAGCGTAGCAACAGGTAGACCCACGTCCCTCACCTTTAGCCTGGGAGCCAAATGCTCACTCTCCCGTTATATGTCTACTATATATCTACTAATGTATTGCAATTTGTCAAACATTTATTTTGAAGTTGCTGGTTCTCTTTTGTCCATGTTTTTTAAAGAAATCTAACCAATTTGCTCAGGTTTCAAAGAGTTAATGGCTTGGTTTCAGGTAAGTCTATGTTTTCTTCCAATCCCGATTTTGAGCCTCATGTTTGGGACATACATATTTGTGGCTATATAGAGAAATATCTCTTGTCAAAGCATTACCCTTTGAAGGTGGATCTCTCAGATGAGACCATAAAAGCTTCCTCCGTCTCCTGATTCGCATGCAAACACACC
The DNA here is from genome assembly GCF_008729295.1 of Plectropomus leopardus. Lineage (NCBI taxonomy): Eukaryota > Metazoa > Chordata > Actinopteri > Perciformes > Serranidae > Plectropomus > Plectropomus leopardus. The sequence goes on from NC_056466.1 coordinate 2,553,505, forward strand.
ATGTTTGCTCTTTCTTGGTCTTATTTTATCTCCAGCACCATTAACCTTTCCTTCCTCTCACTGTGAGGCTACCGGGCTAATGCTAATCTGCTTGCGTCTTTGGGTTGCGCGGCAACAAGAATCCTCTGACGCTCCTTGCTCACCGCGACCTCTTGTTCTCTCTGCTGCTAATGATGCACACAGGTTTACACCGTGGCCAGGAAAGACGTTCAAATATACATATCCTGTTTGGACACTCAGGTCGTGTCTGGCTGAAAAATCTCAATAATCTAACCAGCTCCTCACGCCTAATGCTACACCTTCCTCACCAATCACCTTCTCTTCGATCCTCCTCCTTCTGTTTGTTTATCCCTTCAGCTCTTCATGTCCCTCACTCCCCTCCGCCCTCCTCCCCTCTGCATCACACCACTTCTCACTTATTGCTTTGTTTTCAGCCCCCCTTGCATTTTCCCTCTCTGGCAGGCTCTTTCAATTTTTTTAATATGGCTGCCAGTGTTGGACGTGTCATCAGTCTGGCTGTGTTTGGCCCTGCCGTGAAAGCCTGTTGGTTTTTACAGACGTAAAGGCTTCGGGTTTGTCTGATTTGGTTCATGCGGCAGAGACTTCACTCTGAGCTGCTGTAGGGCCCCAAAGCTATACATCGAAGAAAGCCATGACACTGAGGAAAGTGGTTTTATGGCTCTAGTGATTCTCTGAGATATTTTTGACTTCGGTGTAAGAACGAAGCTTGTGGCTAAGCAGTTAAGTCCCTCAGCTGGTGTTAAATCCAGTGTCTTGTGACATTAGGTTTTGAAATGTTATATCAAACACAATAGGACTGTGGGGACATTAAAGTGATTTTTATGGGTAGAATTGGAAATCTGTTTTAAACACACATTCTCATCGTAACTCGTCCCATGGTGCTACTCTGTCAGTGACCTTCTGCGTCTACTTTTAACGTTTTTGGTATCCTGCGTCAGCAGTTTATGCTCTGGGATGCTGTTACCATGATGTCAACAAATGCACATTGTGAGATGATGCAACACATACTAACGAATGTGGACCGTTTCGATGGTTAGGATTAGGCAACAAAGTCACAGTGTAGAAAGTGTAGAAAAAAACCTGTCACATCCACACAGAAAGTGGTATAACAATTAATTATCCCATATCCCAAAACAGGCTACCCTCTAATGATAAGATGTGGTAACCACTAAAACTTTCATATCATTATTTTTGTGTGTGTTTAATTTATCAGTGCTGTAAACAAAACAAATGACCCTCCATTCATCATTTTATTAGGGAGTCCAAAACCAACAACCAAACCATATTACTGAAGGTCATTAAGTAAATAAAATACTTTTGGAATTTTAGGAATTTGAGTGAATGCCCTTTTTTGTTTTATGTTGTCCAAATAATTCTCTAACCATGAAGATATGTTGCATTTTCTGATCCTTACTCTTTTTTGTTATTTCTAACTCTAGTGGCAAATCACTAAAAGAGATGGACAGAAAGAAAAGGGATGAAATGAAGATCTAAAGAAGGAATCAGCAAGGTAAGCAAGGACACAAAAAAGGGATTAAGGTTATGAAGGTAACAATGAAGGTGATACCAGGCAGCAACTTATACAAAGAGATTTCAGATAAATGTAATGCAATACAAAGTGTAATATCTATCTATAAAATAAAGAATTGTTGTAAATTTCCCTAAAAACAAAATTGAAGTGCTTCAGAATTATACTTAATGGCTCAATTATCCCATATTACAAAATGTACTTTCTTCAAAAGAAATGGCTACCAAAGCATCAGTTTTTTATATAATAAGAATCACAAATGACATTTCATCCAACACTACAAAGTTGTCAGAAAACAATTACCAAACCATATTTACCACCAGAGGTCCTTATGAAAGTGGGGTATTTAGGGAATTTTAAGCACTTGAGTAAATGGACTTGGTTTACACCAACAAGAAACTTTTACTTTTTTATTTGTAACCTCTGTGACTCCGAGTTTCTTGAGTGTTCACGACAAGTGTTAACAGAGGCAGACATTTAAACAGAGAAAGACAAATACTTTTATGGAACTGACGGTGGCCTTCACAAAAGATTACTGGCGTTCTGTTAAACTCTTGTATGTTGCGCTGACCTCTCTCTTCATATTGGGTAATACAATGAAATGTTTACAACCTCAAGTAACCTGTGTGTGTAAAGATACCGCCACGAGCTCATCCATCTCTGAGACACATCCATCTCCTGAGTGTGATGCTTCTTCTTCCCTTACAGTCAGCAATAAAAACCGGGGTCAGGTGCTGCCGGTTGGTTTATTGAGTATTGGGATAGCTGACTAAGAGCAGGGCAGGTGCTCCATGAATCAAACCACTCGGATCTTAAAAAATTCAGCACAACTTCATGCATTTTAAAGTATATTTATATCCCATAAAATATTTGAAAAATGCAACTTGCTGGCAACACTTGAGTCCAATATGAGAAATTCTTTCATCTGCACTCTGCAGTCTTCACTTATTGAGTTTTTCCACCAAGCACTTTCTAAAAGCATCAGCAGGAAGCCAGCAAACACAGCTGTATGTAGTCATTGGCAATCACACAGTGATGTTAAATACCTGAGCCGCTGGAACATGTGACAACAGCAAAGACCTCTGGGGACTGTGTTTTTACAAATTATTGATGGGCTACAGTGTAGAACCAGCAGATAGATGAATGGTAGTCTGTAAAGAGAAAACACACATCCCACATAGTAACCAAACTGTGAAAATAGTCAGCAAAATAAACAGCAATAAAGTGGATATGAGCAGGGTGTATGTGCTGCTATAAAACACATCATATTATGAATGTTTGGCATTTATGAAGGAGTCTATGATGATGATTATCTGGTGACTTGAGCACTACTACAGTTGAGTATTTACAGTAAGTTTGTGTTGTTTGTTTTGTTTTTTTTTATTATCGCATGCAAATGACACAAAACTAACTGTTTCATCTTTAATTGAAAAAGTATATATCGTTCCGCCAGCCCTTACTTTAGACTTAATGCTTCTTTGCTGTGGCCATTTCTGCTACAATGTAAGAAAACACCTGCTGTTAGGTAACTGTTTTTTGCTAATTATTTGTCTGTTTATGAAAATATATTTCATTTCACCTCTGCAGTTCCTACTTGGTGCATGTCTGCAAACTGTATGATAGTCCTGCTACTGTGAGGTGAATGAAAAACAAATGCTAAGTGGTCTTTCTTGATTAACCAGTATTATGTAAATCATACGGTATATACTGAAAGACAAGCCGAGGACCATTTAAAATCAATCTAAGGGCCACAATTTGCCATTTGGCCAGACTTTAGACATTACTGTTTTAGGCAAAGAGTTGTTGTGCCAGTAAATGAACATTTACAGGATATGAGTTTTCTGTTCAGTTATTTAAAGTAACTTTTGAAGGATGTGTTTTCATATTCAAGAAAGTGTCTCTTCTCACTGCATGTTTGTAGCTACTTGTGAGCACCTTTGCTTAATACACATTACAATCTAAGGTCTGTCTTATGCAGGGTTTACACACTGGACACAGTTGACCCTTGGGCTGGACTTTAGACATGGAGAGAGTTTTGCGGGTGCAAATTATTATTAATTAGCATTTACAGGACATAATTTTTCTGTCTAAATATTTAGAGTAACTCTTTTAGCTTGTATTTTCATTTGTAAGAAAGTGTGTCTTTGCATACACATAGGCATGTTTATAGTCACTTGTGAGGACTCTTGCTTGATACACATTATGATATAAGGTCCATCTCATGCTGGGTTTACAATGGACACAGAAGTGCTGCAAAGTGCACTGATTTTCTGATTTTCCATGGAGCGCTTTGTGCTACCTTTTGGCGCCCATGTTAACCACTTAACACATCTGCTCATGATCTGCAGCAATAGCTGGTAAAATAGTTGGATAGCTGGCATATGGTCGATGTCTTTTCTTTCTTTTTTTTTAAAGATTTTTTCTTGACTTTTTGCCTTTATTATGAAAGGACAGCTGAAGCATGAAATGGGGGAAATAGAGGGAGTGCCATGCAGCAAAGGCCCGCAGGTCAAACCTGCGGTCGCCGAGTTGAGGACACAGCTCTGTACATAGGATCTATTTTCTTTGCCAAACCATGACTGACTCTGGCAAGAAAACACACTGATAATCTATTATGGATGATATAAAGAATATTATATATACTATGCATAATGTGATTCTAATGAATTGTGTATGCAGTATGCATCCCATGCTTCCTTATTCCACATCTTTGTCAGATGTGTCCAATCAGAAAGTGAGTGGGATGAGCAAACACACACATACACACACACACACACACACAAGAGGAGGCAGAGCTTTACGTATGATAAGAAGAGTACAGAGGAGCAGAATGACCTGCTGACCAATGCAGAGAAATGCTCTACTAATGTTAAAGGCCAAAGGAAAATTAAAATATTAAGGCACTTCTGTATTTAATGTGAGTATGGTGTTAACCAAACCTAACTCGAGTTTGTCCTCACAAAGTAGAGCCACAAGAACAGACACACAGAAGTGTGATTTATGAGATAACATAACAGTACAGGACCTCACTTGTTTAATGCAGCAGTATATTACCTCGCCTGGCAGTGCTCATGCTGTAAACAACAGTATCGTGACAGCAACACCGACCATCTCAGTTCATTTGAAGGCAGGTCACTTCCATTTTTATGAATTTCTTTTAGATCAATGCACTTCAAACACACCTTGATTGATTTAGAAATATTTATTGATTTTATATGAGCAATGTTGCTCTTCTGTGCTGAAGCAGGGCTTCAGGACTTTTTAACTAATGAGCTAACTAATGGAGTAATTTGGTTGCTGTAGCAGCTTACAGTACCAACAGATATGAGCAATTAAAATATCCACATATGCTAAAAGCTATACAAAAGAAAAACAAACACAAGCACTGCAATCAATTGATAAAGAGATAAATAGATAGTTGTGGAGAGATTATCTGCATGCTTTCAAAGTGACTTACGCATACAATTCTCAATACAGCATGACCAGCCTATATTTTGGGTGCAAAAGCATCAGCATTAACAGTCTGTGTTCTTAACTGCTGCTGAACTGTAGAATAGAAGTTTTGTACTGGTATTGGGGATAACAAGAGGATATATTAAGGGCGTTGTCCAATTTAAATGTTGCTCATTCCCAAAGAGTGTTTTCAACTACACCAACAGATAAACTGTAATCAAAGTAACACCTTTCTAATAAAGCGTATCTGACTTTAATTTAAAAAGTCATCAGTGGAGGAGGATATACTGCATTAATGTATTTTTATTTAAAAGAAATATATTACATATGATTTAATTTCTATTTATTCATATCATTGTAAGCTGCGGCACTCCGCCTGACCCCTGAGCCTGTTTTGAAACAGTTGGAAGCTGCGGTCCAAACAGTGCCAGTGTTGGCCATATTGCCCATCGGTCTAGTCGGTCACAGTGTGTTGACTCATTGGCTGCAGCTTCCGCAATGTTTATCATGCCAGCACGGAGAGCACAAACAGTCTGTTGTTGGCTGATTGTTACTGTCGCTGGCTGGGTCTCGCTGTTTTACCCAAAGGTCGGTGAACTGTCATGGACTGAGAGGGAGTACATGGATGAGGCAATCGGATGGTGATGAATCACATTTTGGGCGAAAATAAATGTGTCATCATAGGTGTGTTTGTGTGTTGACATGGCTGCTATAATCCTTCTGTATTGTAGCATGAGGGGGGAACTGCATTTTGACATTTTGACAGCTCACATTCCCACCTGTCAATCTCCCACTTTTGTCCTCACTCTGTCTGACTCTTTTTCCTGAAACATGCCCAAAGTACAAACCGCACATGGATGCTTCAAGCTGCACAAAGCAGATTTAACGTGTTGTATTCCTACATGTAGCCTGAAATTGCAGTCCTGATGTAAACACCTGCTGCCTTTTTAGACCTGGCAAAAAGAGATGGCACACAAATAGAAAATGTATTTTGAGAATGACGTGCTCACCCCCCTTAAGGCTTGAAAGATGACTTCAAAATTGGTATGTTGTGTGTCAGCAAAGTGCTGCTTTTGTAGTCGGCTTAGAAACGTGTGTCCACCAAAGTGTGTTTTTCCCAACTGATAACGCCAGATGCTCCTTACAAAACACCCAGCTGGAAACGTTTTGGAGCAAAAGTACACATACAGTAAAAAAGTATTTGGTAAAACATAAACATACTGTATTTCTACTCTATTGCTGTTGATCAGCGCTTGTACTTCTAACATTTGCCCTTTGGTCTTGTGGTATTTGATTGGATGGCTTGGTAGAAAGTGACAAGTGCAGAGTTTTACCCAAAGTTGAACACTTTTCAACTTGCGTATGGGATTTTTATATATGTATTGAGTTGTTACTTAAGTGTTCTACCATCCCCGTGTAGTTTCCATTTTCCATTTTCTTTATGCATTACATTTTGAAAGCACACTCAAAAATCAAGCCCTCTTTAGAAAATAATGACTGTTTCACTTTGCAAATATAAACACACTCCATCTCCTAGTGTAGACATGCAAGTACACATACAGTAAAAAAGTAGGTAAGTACTAAATGAAATTAACAAAATTACAGTCAAATGTATAGAGCTGTAATTTCAAGTATAAAAGGGGACTAAGTGATTATTTCTATTTTGCAGTGAAAACAGATAGTGTAGGATTGGGGCACAGCTTGAGGGGCACCATGTCCAGCTTTATTAGTACACTGGAAACAAGACTGTCAGCTGTCATGACAGTCCCGTTTAAACAGCCTCCCGCTGTATCACCTTCAGGACAAAAGACAGGTGTTAAAAGTCCACTGGGACTAAAAAACTCATGTTGAGAATTTATAATTACGCAGTGCACATTCAAAGCATACGCTGTACTTCTTTGAGCAGCTGCACTAAACCCATCAGTGCCAACAGCATGATACTCTGTCACTTACACTATCACCTCATGCATGTATATAATGGAGTCAGCATATGCTCGGCCCATATACACACGCATACATACACACACATAGAGGCTACTCAGCAGGACATGTGCTGACACTTTCCCTGGGGGCCCAGTCCTGCTCACTGCATGCATGCATATAGACACAAATACGTACATTTGATTTACATTTAGCTGATGCTTTCATTTACAATGACTTACAACGGAGCACACACACACTTGTGGACACTGACACAAAGAAAGAGACAGGGACATGAAACAAATGGCCCCAAGGTTCTGCTTTCCCCTCTCCTCCGACTCCCAGGGTGCCACATCTGAGCTGGTATGAAGGCAAAAAAAGTAGTTGAGAGTGTGTGTGTGTGTGTGTGTGTGTGTATGTGTGTGTGTGTGTGTGTGGACAGGAAGGAAACGCGGTAGGAAGGTATACCAGAATAGAACAGTTGGTTCACAGACACTTTTTGTTATTTTGGGCGCTTTCATGGTACTATTTATGTGACGGTCAAAGGCAGAGCTCTCACCTTCTTCACACTGTCTGCTGGCCCCCATTTTCTTGAAGTGTGATGCAGTGCGGCAGAAGAGGCTCAAACACAGCAGAGATTCTCTGATTAACTGTCCTTGTCTTGGAGTATCTTGTGTTTGCTCCGGTGAGAGTCCACATGCAGTTGGTGACAGCGTTCCCACCCAGCGTGTTGTCAGAGGCTCTGCGGCTCTGCAGAGCGGGCGGGCAGCAGTGTGATGCAATGTAGTGCAACGCATTGTCACACAGCACAAGGGCTATCATGCCCTACAATGACACATTAATAATAACAAACATTGTATACTGATGCACAGTCAACATTAAATGCAAAGTGGCAGTTTTACCAGTCACTATCTGCAGCTATTTCCTAAAACACAATAAAAAAATAAAAAATAATAGGAATTTTCAGTAAATAAAAGCTTCTTTTTAAGTGCTTTAAATACCACCCTTTCAAGTACTACTGCATTAATTCCAGTGTTCACTCTTACATCAGTCAATCTGCTATCAGCTGTTTCATTTAGTCTTTATCATCAGTGGCTCATACATCATCTTATTACCTGCTGAGTAGCATCAAATCATATTCATGCAGATACACAGGCTGACAGCTCAGATGCCCTCTTGCCAGTGTTGTTGACTCCTGCAGTTCCCCCCATCACCTCATCCTCATTTATATGTGTCTAAGATTTTGATTTTGCTGACTCTACTAACATCTGTTATTAATGTATGTATAGCGAGGTCATGTTCCTGTACAGTAATTTGCTATAATTGGTCCTTTCCTTGAGAAAAAGATAAAATATTGTCATGTTTAAAATGCAGCTCTCAGCAAGCACAACTTGTTACGGATGAACAACAAATTATTGTTGCTGTTAACATCAACTCAGCAGGTGTGTAACCTTTTCTTGCACTGCAAACAAATCACCCAAAAAACCTATTAACATAATACAGCTCAAGACAACATAAAATGAAAGAATGCAACATAGAAAAACAGCTAAAACACAGAAAGAGCAGCAATAACAAAACATCTATGATAAATAAAATGCAGTTTTAAAGTGTGAGTTCTGCACTGTGATCCCATGCCTCAAAAGTCATGAAACGAACTGAGCAGCTGAAGTGACTGCAGCATTATAGCATTGATTCTTAGTATAACTTGGAAAAGAAAAGAAAGAACTGAGAAGAAAGGCATGCAGTTTATTTGCTCCTGCATAACCAAGACAAGTTGCATCAATTTAGGAACTAAGTATAATTAACTCCAAGCTGAATTAAATTGGGATTAATGCAATAAATGTAGCGGTAACTCTTGCGTGAATCAATTAACTTGTAAATAAGGAAACCAGGTGATTTTTTTCTCAGGTACAGATTTATATATAAATATGTTCCATAAAATACCTGAAGGCTGAGCTCTCTGTTCCAAATACACGTCAGAGGATCCACCATGAACCACTATCTCCCCGTTATGCAGCTGTCCTAAAAGGACTAGTGGATTAAGTCCATTTATGATAGCACGGCTCCAATTTCACCCCCCCACAAAACTTTTCTGTCAATCCCCCAAAACCATCCAAATCCAGTTTACTGACTCTCGTTTAAAATTGGAGAAGGTGTCCAGGGTGATATTAAAGGCGCTATCTGGGTATAATGTATCAATATATATTTATTAAAAAAGCTTGCGGGGGAAATTGAATCTTTCCGGTGTTGTATGCCAGGAGAGGTTAAATTAAACTTCTTTCTGTCACCAACTAGTGCTGCATGAAATCCTCTGTATAATAATGTACGGCTGCAGAAGGAGTTTGAAGCCAGCATCACAAGGCTATAAAGTGGGCCTTCATATTTTTTACAAGATGTTACATACAAGTGTCCGTCATGGCTGTCCTTCACAAAGCCAGAGCGCTCTCTGTAATTTAATGTGTGATAGTCCAAGAACAAAATGTTTCCAAACCCAGAGTGTTATGGGTCAAAAGATCTCAGCAGTGAGTCATTTGAGGAGAAGTTCATTTGAAAGGGATACTTTGCAGATTTTCAATCAGTTATGCATCAGAACAATGTAAGTAGTATGTGTCAATCAACTGTGGTGAACTTCCTGTAGTTGCCACCCCTGGTGCCACCACAAGCAAAAAGAGTGTAGAGGTGCATCAAGAGACAGCCCCTCCCTCCCCCACCCTCTCTCTCTCTTAAATTAGGACCAAAATCTGATGACACAGTAAAATTAGGCAGTGCTTATCAAATGTAAATCAAGATTATCTCACATATGCTCCCTATTTCTTGCCTAAAATGTTCTTAGAAACACATTTTAGTGCCCTGTTTAGCTGTAATAGTGAGTTTGTGAACAGGAAGTGGACGCCATACTGCTTCCTGCACAGTGAAACTGTAGGCTCAAAAAACAGGTTCATTTACGAGCACTTGTAGATTTTCTACCTCTTGAACAGAGGCGTCCTTCTTTCAAGTTTCAAAAGTTTTTGTATCTTTTCACCGCATAGACATCCTAATATTTCAAAAGGCCATGTTTCCAGCAGTTAAATACTTCTTTGAGACTCCTCAAGAACACAGAGCTGAATAATCAGTTTGGCAGTTAACAATAAACCCACCAAGACATCATTTGTTGTGATTATGGGTAAAAATGGTGTAGCAAATAACAACTGTCTGCAGCAATGAAGTCCCCCCCTAATCATAGCAAACAGCTCCCTCCGGGGGGTAATGGCTTTTTATATAATGGTTATTGACACAAGTGCAGTAACTGAAAGGTTCTCTCAAAGAAGTATTACAATACACAAACAAAGGAAAACTGGATTTTGTCTTATGAGCTGCCTAGTTACCACATGAGTTGCCACAGCAACCAGTGTCACACTCATAACATGTGTTTCATGGGAGTTTATGGCAAGGCTGGAATGAATCTTCAGACAGTGATATTGCTTGGCTGACATAAGTGGCCGCACAAAGTCTGTTCATTTCGGATATTACATGCAGTAAACAACTAAAGAGAATGTTACTGCAGCTCGTAACAACTGATCTGCTGGTTTAAATCATATTTAGTGTGTAAGTGAGAAAGAAAGTGTGCTTATCTTAAAACAAAACCCTGCAGCTGTTGGCTGCAAATGCACATTGTGTACTGTGCTCTACCTTGCTGTTACAGATCCGTCATATTGAGTAATGACGTCTTAAATGATCATAACATGTCTCCCATATGTCACCAGTTAGTACAACCGACTCACAATCAGTTCACTGATTGGATAACGGGTGCAGGCCGCCGTTACGAGAAGCGAGGCGTATCATTGGGTGGGACAACCCCATTAAGTGCAGGTCAGCTATATGAATGATTAAACAGGTGGAAGGGCGCTCTGGCCAATCAGCTAACAATCAGCCTTTTGAGCAGTATGCAAATGAAGCATCATGAATGCATCAAAACAACTGCATGAAAGTGATACCTGGGGTGATACTGGGTAGAGGTGTGTGAGTGTGTATGTGTATTTATGGTCCATGGAGGTGTAACTGTACACGTAACAGTAGAAAGAAACTGGAAATAATTGGTATTGTGTTTCACTCCCAAAAGCCATGGATTATTCTGTCCTGCACAATAGGCTCTGCAGGCAGGGAGTGGGGGCTGGGTACATGCAACAAAAGCATGGTAGATGATTTAGACTTCAAATTATGATAAATGCATATTAGCTTTCTACAAATTCAATGAGAATGATGCATGCAAGAACATATTTTCACAGTGGTACTGTGACTATATATGTGCACACACTTCCAGAAGGTGACAGTAAACAGGCCAAACACACTTACACTGGTGGTTTGGTTGGTCTAATAACGTGCTCCTTTGCCTCAGGCACAGTTTCTGTCCGAACTCCATATGCCAAAATTTCTAATATTTCATTCTAAATGGTGTCGGACATCAACATGTCTCCTGTTAAACCACTCATCTCCTTTCATATCATTATTTTTGTTCGTCATTCATTACATTATTACCCGTCATAGAGCTCCATGCCAATGGCAATGTCCCAGTGGTGGAAATCCCCCACATCTGAGATACTCTACAGATCTAAAAAGCATCTCCAAAACAGATGTCCTGGAAATTTTTTTGTTCTTTCCAGACCGTTCTCATTCTGAAAGCATCAAATACTGCCCGCTTTTGCAGCACTTTCAGCATATGTCATTTTTTGCGTCCGCATGATACGCTGTTGGATGCCGTAAGCAGAGAACAAGGCCAGACAGATGACACCTGCCGTGGCAACATAATACGTAAGCAGTTGGCATCGGTTGAGAACATGGCCAGAACCTGTCACTTCCACATGATTCGCCACTGAACGATGTCAGGTTGAATTGCTGTCTTTACTGACGTAATAACGGGAGCACGAAAGTCCCTATACAGCAGACTTCCACGCGGGAGTCCTGTCTTCGAGAAATTATTTTCCTGTCTTAAAGAAATTATTAATTCATTCAAATGTTTCTGAAACTCTTAACAACTACTTTGCAGGCTTACAGTGTCTACTTTTCTCAGTCTTTTCATATACAGATATCAGATGAGTCTTTCACCAGTTTGTGTTGATCAAGTCACTCTTGATGAAAGCAAGAGCTAAAAACCTTAGAATAAAACTACAAACTGGCACTTGGGTGATTCAGATATGAAAAAGAGACACCAGGAAAGGAAATAAAGTTAAATGTGAAGCCATCCCTCTCTGCTGCAGTCTTAAGGCTCAGCACGGCTCCCGCTGTCCCACAGAGACAGTACTGAGCTCTAAGCTGTTGCCCATGTTTGGTCAACTGCTGTGTGTCCTTACATTGTCCCCACGCCACTGCAATATTTCACAGAACCTCCCAAACATAGATCTCTCATTGTCCTGTTGTCCTGGCAGCTGTACGCTAGCAGGGAAGCCTCATTTTGGGCAAAAACGCCCAAAAAAAGGTATACAACTGTGGATAAAAGCACGTATCCAACTGACCGTGGCACCACTGGAAAATTAGCATTGTACTTGTTCCCTTGTTTTGTGTTTATCTCTTGCTGGCATCTCTTTAGGCAATCTTCTCTGCAGTGCTGTTCACAAGAAACTTCTTTATTAAATCTCAGCAGAAAAAGAAAACAGACTTGACGTGGGCTACAAATTAAACTGAAAGCACTGCAAGCAACCAAATAAATTAAAGAAGTATTTCACTGCCGGGAAGATGGTCTTTCAACAAAACAAGGCCATCTATGCAGAAGAAAGATGCAAAAACTTTTGAATTGGTACTACATGACCACAGAAAGCAAAGCAAAAGGGGTGTGGCATTTGCTTTTCCTCACCCAGTAGAAAACCTAAAAGTACCAGATTGCACTGCGGTGCACTGGACCAATAAAACGTTCCCACTGGTGGGTGACGTAAAGCCAACTTGCACAGGAAACAATATAGCAGCCAGTGTAAAAGTCCTTTTCTGCTAACATTTTTTCTAAAGCCAAGACGGCCCTGTGTTTTTTAATCTGCTTTTCATTCATTTGAGGTTTGATGACATGGATGCTCTTTTTCAGCTAAATCAATGCTCAAATCTTCGCACTCACTGTTTTACTTTTTTTTCAAGACCACTAAATAGGAAAATACACATTTAAAGGTCAAGTATCGCTTGAATCAAGCAGTGGCTTTTTTAACAGATAAGACTTTAAAGATAGATACAAAAAATATGACTGCATCTTTTCTATCAAATCTGCTTCACATTCACATGCACTACCTGCAGTTGTAAAGTCTGAGGTGAGCATTTTAAAGGTCCAGTTTGTAGACTTTAAGAGGATATATTGGTGGATATGGAATATAATAAATTAGGTGTGTTTTCTTTAGTGTATAATCAACTGAGAATGAGAACTGTTGTGTTTTTGTAACGTCAGAATGAGTCATTGATATCGACATAGGGAGCAGGCCCTTGTCTATGGTTATCGCCACATTGCACTGCCATGTTTCTATGGTAGCCCAGAACAGACATAACTAGACACTGGCTTTAAAAGGATCATTTACGTTTTTTTGTTGGCCATTGGCCACTGTAGTTAGCAGCTCTTTTGCAACAGTGGATTGCCAGAGTTATTGCCACATGTTACATGGATGATATACCAGTTGCGGCATGATACGTAGCATGACAGCATCAGGTTGACATGCTGCCGCTAATGTTCTTACATAAGGAGTGGGCCTGTTGGTGGGTGTGAGGGGCAGTGGATGGATTTAACAAATGCTGGACTTTCATCCTGGAGTCTGGTGTTCACTTCCTGTCTGAATATGACGGGGGTTGTTTTCTACACCTTACCATGTGCTTTTTATGCCTAAATAAACCATCTGTGTCAGCACGTGCTTTTGTTGATGTCTCAGTGTTGGTTGCCATGTGCTTTTGTTGTCTAAACATAACCATGTGCAGCGTAATCCCACTGTGTGCTTTTGTTGACATTAATGTAAAATCAATAGCAGAAGCAAAAGGATACCTGGAGCCATGTAGACGTGGAACATTGTCATTGTCTGTTTGTCTTTCAGAGGAGGAGACATCTGCTGATCATTTGGCTCATGGTAATGACCTCCTGAACAATGACCACTGAGGGAATTCTAACCAGGTGGTTTCAATCTGTCAGCAAATCCCCCTAAATCCCACACACTTCTTGGCAGGTAACAGCTCAAAGTGAAAACTAGTAATCTATGACTTTTATTGATCTCCGCCAGCAACAAAAGGATTGCAGTATTGGCAGGTTACAGTAGCCCCCGAAAAACAAAAACCTTTTAAATAGATAAAACCAGAACAGATCAGCGACCTAGAGAAGTTAATTATAGACGCAGCTGAAGAGTCTCTTAATAAGATAATACATCATGATTTTAAATCCCATAATGATATTGATGTGGCAGTCTCAAACAAAATTCTTATGATTCAAACTGTGAGTATGTTATTAAAGAGCGAGGGAGAGGTCTTTAAATTTCTTCTGGTTCCACCTCCAAAGTCTGTCATGAGCTCCTGCACGTCTCCCACCCACTCCGCACTGTGAGGGCTGCCATATGCTTTTCGACTCTGTTTATGTTTTTGTTGTTGTTTTCGTATGCTGCAGTATTTATATTCTGATTGCCCACCATATCCTACCCCCCACTGACACCTTGGCCTGTTGTGTGGGGTTTCCATGCCAACTCCCACCCCAGGTAGCAGCCCTAATTGGCTAGCAACCATGTAATGGTGATTTATGAGAAAAAGATAACAACATGCAACTCTAATAACAAAACAGAAAAAGTCATTTATCCAAGTATTTTAGCTTAATGAGGGAAGACACACAACAAAATGCTGTACAAATATAAAGTGGCTTAATAGTTATTTTGAGGAATCTATTTCATATTATATATGCACCCAATTTAGTTCATGCTTCATTTATCTATGTTGTGTGTCATCGTTTTATATTAAATTGTGTCAGTGTGTGACAGAGAGCATGCACACACATTTAATTGGCGTAATTTTTTGATGAAAGCGTCCACCCAAAATACTTAACAGCAAACATACACAGAAGTAACCTTGATGCCATCATTTCTGAGCAAAATCAGATCCAGCGGCCAAATGCAGAGACTAATTAATTGCATATATGAGACTGATTAAGCTAAGTCAATTTTGGGGAGAATTTTCGTCTACTATCCACCATGTTTGATTAGTCCCCAGCAGCCAAATGCAGAGTACATACTCATTACGCGCGCTTGGCACACCTTTAGGGTATGAATAGTGTGTAAGCAGTGTCTGTGTATGCAGAGTTTCTTTGAAGACTTTGAAGGTTATTGTCATACTTTCTTACCTCTATGAGCCTGGAGAGAGATTAAAAAAAAATTTCTTTATACCTGTCAGCTTTTATGTCCGCTACAATTAGTTTAAGGGGTGGTTTCACATTTTGGAAAGACACTAATTTCCTCTCTTGTTTTGAGACAAGAAAAATAATTCCAATCTTACCTTTGTGTCCAGTGCAGATCTGGAGTCAGGTCATAGTTTATTTTAGCGTAGTGGAGAGAATAGGAGCATAAAGAAGAAGCAAGTCTGAGTCTGTCCAAAATAATAAATAAACGCCTACTAAGAAATCTAGTTGTCTTAATTAACAAAATGCATCTTGTGTTTAACTCTAATTTTAGGGCAAGTTGCATATCAAAGCTATAAAGCATATTTCCCAAATGTTTAAATAGTCCTTTATTGTGTTGCCTGGAAGCCTGAGCTTGGACTGGCTTAGGATTGCTGCTGAAACTAATTAAACCAAAAGGTCAACATATAGTGGATTTATAAATGCGCATATAATGGATTGGACTTTAAAGGCTGATATATAATCACTATAGTTTGGAGCGGTTGAAAGTCACTGGCTGATTAATCAACGAATACCCCAGGCAGTTTCGGAAAGCAACGAAACACCTGGAACTGATTATGAAACTCAGAGTAATTAATAAATAAATCTATGACAATGAATCTGTAAAAAAGGTGGGAGCGATTTTTATTTTTTTTGAGCTATTATTTGTCCTCAAAGTCAACCTGATAGGTACACAATGGCATTACATTGACTGAAGAAATAGAGCCACATTACATTTGATTATTCTTTGATTATTTTTCTAATATTTGTTTTAAATGAGGTATTAAGGCTCAAAAAAACTAAAACCATAAGTAGGAAGGCAATCCTGCCAGCAAAAAGATGTAAAGATTTTTATTAAAGATTTTTACACATACAAAGTACATTTGATTAGTAACTGTAATTTAACTACATATCTGTTCTTGGTAACAGTAACTAATTACTATTACATTTATTTTGTAATTTAATTACTGTAACTAGTTAAATGTAACTATTTATGACTAATACTACTACCACTAGTACTACTACTACTGAATCTGCTGCAACTACTAAAACAAACAACAGCAATAATAATAATAATAATAATAATACTAATAATAATAATAATAATAATATAATAATAATTGATAAAACATAAAAAAGACTAAGAAAAACAAACAAACGATCAAAAAACAAGTTTATGGCTGGACCGTGAGTGCTTTTATTTTGAAACGAAGGCTTTTATTTTTCAACAGGAAGTGGTGTCATTTACTCAGTCGCTTGGCCGTTGCAGTCCAGCTCCCCGGACAAAACGTGTACATTCGTGGTAAAATTGAGAAACGTACGCTTCGACAGTGTCACACAGCAGAGGGGACGTACTTTTCTGGAAATGGATTCACTTGTTGGACTGTTTTTGCTTGTTTTTGACACCACCGTCCTCTCTTCAGCTCCGGTCGGTGACAGTCCTCCCTGCAGCCATGGCGACTATCTGAGGCAAGTTGCACAGTTAACAACAGTTTGAAAAAACCTCTATCTGCGCCAATTAACCGGCCAGACCAACACATTAGTCTGACCTTAGTTCTGTCTAAATGTTTAGCTTTCATACTCACTAACTGATTGTCTGAAGTCATTATTATAATAACCGCGAAACAGCCGTTAAAAACAGCAGTTAAGCAACTGCTACAGTTACGTTAGCGGGTGTTGCTAATTAGCTTAAATCAGGACACATGGAGCATGCTGAAACAAGGTACCTAAACTGACATTTTTCTGCCATAAATTCAAGTTAAACTTAGTAGTTATTTGCATAATATTTTTCACATCAGTTCTAAGGCCTGTTTTATATTTATTTGCCCAGTTTTCTTGTTGGCTGTAGTGAAAACGGCAGGCTATTTGATGAAGGCTACCATTACATTTTGACTAATGCTAGCTTAAACCTGGAGCTGCAGATTTGTTTCTTCAATTATATTCTCCCCAAAACAGGCTTGCAGCTTTGCAGCCTGCACTGAAGCACTGCAATGAGATTAGCTGTGGATAATTTTTACATTAAAGTAATTTAAAATATTAGAGCGCAGTGTTATTTATTAGAGTTTAAAGTTTGCATTTGGGAAATTATTTGGTCAGTGTTTGTCATCTGTGCTTACTGTCATTTATAGGCAAGTTAAAGTTTGGTAATTTTTGTTAACAGATATCTGTATGTGTGCAGAATTTATTGGCTCTCGGACAAGATTTTAGTAGATTTACATTCTGGTCTCTATTTGTAGTTGTAACAGTAGTTACCAAGTTGAGCAGGGTTTTTTTTTTTTTTTTTTTTAAAATTTTTTAAAAATGTAGTCAGTGCGGTGTGCAGTGTACTTCTGGATTTTTTTCTGGATTTGGTTCACTTATTTTGCTGTTACTGAGTGGTCTTAACTTTCATACTAGTCCTAGTTAGAGGATGCAGTGTCCCTGCCCCGTTAGGCTCAGAAATAACATTATTTTCTCTCTTCTGCTCAGAAGTGGTGAAATTTCAGCTCACAGCAACTTAATGCAACACAGTCTCTGGCTTTTGTTTTCTATCTAGTGTCAGCAAAAAAAATTTGTTGCGCATATGGATCTGTCCCTAGCACTGTTAACTTGTTTGCTATGAATGCAGCTGCCACACTGAGCCCAGTTAAAACTTTCAAACTTTATATGAAAAAAAAAACTAATCGTCAAATCGTCTTATTTAATGGCCAGATCTGATTCACCTGACATAATTCTGAGTCGGGTACAGCCTTACTTCTCAATACTGTCTGCACTGTAGCTCATCATTTACCCTCATTATCGAAGCTGTCCACTGATATGCTGTATATGCACTAAACCCAATCATATTGGTTCAAACAGACAAAGGCAAAACACATTCACACACGCCTGACTCTGGTTTGTCACTGTCAGATTGATCTCAGCCATAGATTAGCCATACTGCAGAGTCAGGACCAATTAAGGATGGGTGATACAAACCGCCTGATGGTCCGTCAGTTGGGATCAATGGCAGTGAGCACTTACTCCATTGTATCACATGTCTCTGTCAGGGTCTTTATTTTTGCTACCATTATTTTCTTGAGACTGATGCAGATTCTACACTACACCAAACTGTTCTTTAAAATGACAGTAAACTAATGTAGTTGCCAGCATGCTACCATTATTTCACAGTGCCATTACCAGAAATTACTTCAACAGTAAATTACTGTTTCATTTATTACAGTAGACTTTGAGGTGGACAGCAGTAATGTTGGCTCCAAAAAGCATCACAATTTATAATGTTTTACTTTAGTTTGAAAAAAAAAAAAAAAAAAACTGTAGAAAACTGTTGAGCCTTTAAACCTGAAGCGACATCACTGTTCTTTTGCTGCTTTCAGACACCTTTTACAAGTATTTATCCTTTGAACCCTGAGTTAATTGATTTGATTTCTTTCAAAAACACAGGAAAAATGGCATTGAGTAACTTAGTGAGAAATGTTCCACAAACTGCTAAAAATAAGTAGATTCAGAAAATATTTTTTTCAAAAAAGCTAGAGAAAAACTAGGGAAAAAATCTTTTTATAATTTTGATACATTTTTAAAAATTATGTTATTTTATTATTTTTATTATTATTAATTATTATGATTTTTAAACACTTTTTATTAGTCTCATTTGCCCTTTTTTGTTTTGTTTGTTTTAAAAACTTTTTCTGTTTTTCCAATATTTTGGTCTTTTTTTTCTTAAGTTGCTCATTGCCTTCTTCCTATGTTTTAGAAAGAAATCAAGCTTGCTCAGGTTATAAAAGGTTAAAAATAAAAAAAAACCCAAAATAATTGCGTAACTGTTAAATTTGGCTGTATTTTTACAGCAGTAATTTTGTCACCAAGTAGCATTAAAGTGTAAAGTATTTGTTGTATTTTGAAAAACTGAGATGGACTGCTTGGATTTGTATTTTACAGTTATTTTGTTACAGTTTAACTTTTCTGATTTCTGACACACACAATGCTAAATTTACAAGTGAAGAAAGGGTTTCTTGGGACTGCGGCTGGGGCTTCGTCATTTGTATGCAGCAACATATTAACAATTGCTTTGAGTAAGAGTGTACACTTGGTGGACACGAAAGAGCAAAATGAAAGGAAGGAATAGAAGTGGAGAGAATTTTAAACAAAAGTATGATAATCTTTGGGCTGTTTCTTGAGTTAAAGTTTGGCTTTCCACTAACATAGGAGAAAGAGAGACAGCTGTAGAGAGAATACAAAGACAGAAATGAAACAGAGCGACAATAGGAGCAAGCCGACTGGAGTGAAAATTGCTGGGGAATTCAGAGCGAGCATGCTGGTAATCTCCTTGTTGATGCGCTGTTTTATGAGTTGGGACCTTATTCCTTTGAGAAAAAGGACAGAAAATGCAAAGAACGGGGAAGAGGAGAGAAAGGAGAGGGAATAAAATGTCAGAAAGGAGAAAAAAATGATCCAGGTTTAAAGTGAAATGGATGGGAAGAGTTTTGAAGAGAGGCCTACCTCTCCTCGTCTGTTTGCTTTTGTACTATATTTTTAATCCCTGTCTTGCTCATCAGCCCCATCTCCTTTCTCTTCCTCTTGTTCTGTTTTAAAATGCTTTTACATTACCAAACAGGCTCAGAATAAAATCCCATTCTTCTCCCTCCCTGCCTCCCTCCCACTTTACATCTTTCTTAACATTAGGGCTGCGTTGGCTGCATTAAATCCTTCTTTTTATCCCGTTGAGTCATCTGTTTTGATGTGCTCCGGGGTCGCCAAAATGGCTGTGCCTTCTCCTCACCACCACCTCCCCTCCTTCTTTGTCTCTTTCTCTCTCTCTCTCCTTACAGAGGTGCAAATCTCTCTCCCTCTTCTCCAGTGTTTCTTTTTGTCCCTCCATCACCATCAGTCCTGGCTGTCAGTGGCTGATCCTGTGATTATGAGGCAGAGCTAAATAGGCAGTGATGGTGTGGTGGTTAATGGCGTTGGGATGAGATAGTTTTTATGGACAGGGTGGAGCGAGACAAGGGGAAGCCATTGGGCTGATGCGAGGGGATTTGGCTCATTTAGATGTGTTTGCAAAGGCTCTCTTGGGGATATACAATGAGAGGTGTGCAGTAGATATCGAATATATGTTTGGGATCTTATAATGGCACCAAGGGAGTAATAACATAAAGACGATGCGGTAGCCATTTCCGAGTCCGTGTTTAATCCACATGCACTGTGTATGATAATTACTCCCACTTTTGCAAACGCAATCAACAGCAGCTTCATAATCCACAGATACGCTCCAGTGAGAGAACCTAGGGGCGTTAAGATGATACAAGGCTTGTAATGCACCATTAAAGCATATGCTTCAATTTGCAACGTCTAAACAACTCGGCTAAAGGGCAGTTATCACACACAGTGATGTTTTCAGCGCTCTATTAGTGACTTGGGTAAAAATTGATCCAAGAAAATTGATCCTCTAACCCTGTTTATTTTTTTATGAAAACTATTACATCCCTCTAATCAAGACTAGTTGATTGCATCCTTGAAGCTCCAAGGAAGGATTAGGATTTTCAGAAATACTTGAATAAAGGATTTTTAGAAATACTTAAATAAAGTAAAGCTAACAGAACTGATGGTTGAATTCACATATCACAGTTAATGTGTGGCCCAGGTCAGAAAGCATCCTTATAGGGACTTTTAAAGTAGGTGGCAGATGTAATTTCAGCTTCAATTTTATATCCTGTGATAGATTTGTATAATAAAGAAAATAACAAAGGTGTAAGTTTTGTTTTAATACTTGTAGGGACGCACTTCATTTCCTGCAATTAGGTTAATTTTTATTCATGACTGAAAGCCTTTTCTGCATCATTTTAGTATGGAAATGTCATGGCGCTTCCTAATCCAACTGTATAGGCCAAGTTGATTATTCATTCATTTACTGTCCATAACTGCTTATTCTCTTAAGGGTCACGGGGGGGCTGCAGCCTATCCCAGCTGTCATTGGGCGAAAGGCAGGGTAAACCCTGGACAGGTTCTCAGAATATTGCATAAAGACAGACAAACATTCATGCCCACAGTCACACCTACAGCCAGTTTAGAGTCACCAGTTAACTTAACCTGCATGTCTTTTGACTGTGGGAGTAAACCAGAGAACCCGTGAACTCCAACAAGAAGGGCCCAGCCACCCAAGGTCCAAACCTTGACCCAACCCAGCTTTTGAACACAGGTCCCTCGTGCTGCAAGGTTACAGTGCTAACCACTACACTGCATGCTGCCAGCAGGTTGCCACTAAGACGGATATTGTATTTTTTAGATAGGCATTTTTAAAGTGGCTAAAACATGTTTTGATATCAACCCCTCTATACAGCATGGGAATGCTGAGCTATGGCATGCACGCCCTGTCTGTTTCTGAAAACCTGGAGCATGCCAACCACCAGCTACTGTATGTAATGCACTGACTGTACATAAGTATCTCATATAGCCCAACTTCAAAAATCCCAAACTGCGCCTTAAAAATGCCTATTCCTGGTACGGGGAATCCAGGAAAAAGCTTCAACCTTGCGCTCTTGAGTCAGACACTGATGAAGGTTCTTGTTTTCTGCCTACTAAGCTTTTATATATTTCCAAACTAAGTGCCAATGATCAAAATTGAGAGCATTATGACCTTTCATGATGTTACATATTCACCTGAGTATTGTGTGACAAAGTTTGGCATATTTAAGCAGAGCTCTCATTGCCGTTTGTGCAGCACTTCAAACCTGTAGACTCGATTTAAACCAACTAAACTCTTAATGTTGGTGGTACTACCATCATCTTACATGTACTCACTGCCCAAAATTTCACTTAAATCCAGCACTGTTCTTTTCCTGCTTGTTTCGAGAGCTTTTTGCCGCCCATAGTCTCGTCTTCAACATGACAACATGACCAGTAAAGACTGCTCCACTTTTAAATGGAGCAAGAAAAGCTCTTCAGTAACCTTGGCTGTATGTTAAGGATCACTGTCCTTCTGCATCAGCCAAAAACTGGTGGACTTTGTTTTAAAAGAGCCATAAATTCAACACTGTTCAGCCAGTGTGGATGTGACGACCTTGACATTAAAGTTTAATGTCAGAGTTTTAACCTGTTGTTGATTTTTCATTTCAAATCTAATAGTCTGGGAGTACAAGAACAAAACTGTGAAAAATGTCTCGGTATAAACAAGACCTATTTCTTTCTCCTTTTCATTTACCTCTTTTTTTGGCCATTGAACGGACAAATATTTTTTCTTATAGTAGTCATTTGTTCATCCACTGTTCTTTTCACATTTCTGGGGCTTGAAGGACAGCTGGTGGTGAGGACAGCGTCGGCAATTGCAGAATTTGTTGCTGTTGTGTGGATGGATGGACGCTGCTTTAGCACTGCAGCTGATGTGTTGCTTCTGGTGTGAATTCAGGGTTGGCCTCACATGGTATATGAGTTCAGCTTATATTTATTTAGACAGGGCTGACTAAGCGTGCTTACTCATTTGCAAGTGGCAAGTGAACATTTCCACTGGAGCCATTGGTTAGATTGAGTGTCTTTCTCAGCGGAGAACATTTTAAATCAACATTTCCCGAGCCGATTTTCCACATGATGTTTGTCTAAGCGACTGTGTGTGTGTGTGTGTGTGTACGGCAAAGTTTGTCATCATTCGGGGTGTTAGAAAAGGATGAGGGCAGTGTTGCGTCTGCGTGTGAATTTGTGTGTGCGCTTGTTAATCAGCATGTGGGTGTGACTTTGTCCCACAGCTGACGGACCAGTCAGCTCACATGGGGCTGTCGGGCTGGAGGAATTTCAACAGGCGGGTTAGAGTTGTGCACTGTGGGTAGTGGCAGTAACAGTGGCTTCTGGCTGTGTGGCGGTCATCCGAATGTCAACCGCACACCCACTCAGACAAAGACAACAGGAGATTGGATGGCACAAGTACAAAAAGAGAAGAGATTGTTTTTTTTTAAGTTGGAAAGAACAGGAGAGGAGGGGAGGAGAGAATGCGGGAGCAGAGAAGAAGAAAATGGTCATTAAGAGGGAAGAAAGTCGTGTCTACAGAGAGATGAGAGAGACAGCGAAGAAAAGCGGCACGACTCGAGCGTAGATGAAAGGAAAGGAGAGATAGTTGGGTGCAGCAGGGAGGAGAAGAAAGCAGTAAGGATGTGCATTAAAGAGATATCATTTGGCTTGCAGTGAGCAAAAGAGAAAAGTAAGAAAGAAAAGGAGAAAGAGACTATATGGTTGCCAGGGACAACAGCTTAATGGGAAACATGCAGTCACCCACTCAACCCTCCCCTACCGCCCTTCTCTCTGTGTGGATCTGTGTTTGATCCTCCTTCACCTTTAAAGTCTCCCTCTTCTCCTCCTCCTCAAAGCATCGCTTGTTATCTGTTAATGCTGTCATTCTCCTTCCCGACCTGCAGTTACGTGCACGCTCGCTCTGTAGGCTGTGTGTTTGTCCCCTTCCTCAGCCTCATCTTTCACACTCCCTCCTCCTCCTCCTGCACTCGTTGCCAAATCTCTGCCCCATCAGCTGTTTTGGCTCTCTCAGTCCTTCTTCTAACTATTACCCCCTTCATCTTCTCCTCCTCCAGCTTCCCTCTTTCTCATTACCTCTCTCATGCCCTTTCTCCACACTCATGGGATGGCTTGACTTGGCAAAGGCTAAGACAGTGTGTAATATGTCATACCTTCCTGAAATTTTACTGGGGTATACAGTATATGATGGTGTAAGTGAGCAGTGCTAATACCTCCAATGAGGGATTAGTAGCAGCATTGCAGAGCATTATTGTTCTCCAAACGTATTAGTATGCACGGCTGAGGATAAAGTTAGGACAAGGTCTCCCATTAGTCTGTTTGCAAGTTCATATGCCTGTTCACTAATCACAACGGACTGATCTCTTTTCTATATTTATCCTCTGAACAAAGTGTGGGTGAGCATAACAATGAATGTAAACATTAATGAAAACTCAAAAACTTCATTTGGCCTATATTTAATAGTTTTTACATACTAAATAATAATAATGTAAAGTACAGGTCTCACATAAATACAAGTGAAAACTGAAAGTTGGTTATGTTGGATGGGCTACCTTACATGATAACTTGCTTTAGCTCAAAATATACTGTAGTTGCTTATTTTATAGGGATTGTTGGGGCAAAATACAGCACAAGCTGCACCATGTTCAGGTAATAACTGCAAAAATTTACTTTTCTACCAGCCCATTTTATTCCCAGGTCATCAAATACTGCCACTTGGTCAATGTTTTTTTGTGTCAGACACTGATGCAAAAGCCACCTTTTGTTGCGGTGTGATATGCCGCTGGGCAGCGTCAGTTTATAACATGACCAGACATTAACTTTTGCAGAGGTATGATTGACTGCCAGTCGTCGGGATGGCACCTATTGTGGCAGTATATTATACTGCTGAGCGTTGTTAGCTTAAAATGTGACCAGGCGACACCTGTTGGGATGGTATAATATGCCACTGGGCATATTATACATATTATAGGGCTGGGTTATATAAAGATATTATATCATATCGAGATATGAGACTATACTGTATATTGTCTAATAATTATTGTCTATAATGTATTGACATATAGCCTCAAAAAATCGCTTCCCTGAAGTATATTTTGAAAAAATAAATGTATCTAACAGGCGTCAATTGGCACGCTGTTCAAAAACGTCAACAACAGATGAAGGAGGATGCCTAGTGCATCACATGTAGACTTGAGTAGCATTGACCAAGAGGCGATATTTGGTGATTTGGGATGTGAATTAGTTGGTTCAACAGTTAATCTTTAGTCTTTTCCAGTCTTATCACACTTTATAGCAAAATTCCACGGTCCAGTTAAGTTTCAATATTGGATGATTCTACATAACCCCAAATTGCATTTTTGCTTCTGCAATAATTGTACATGCCAACTATGGGAGGATATGGATCATGGAGGCCTGTTAGCACAAATATTCTAGTAATTAATCAAAACAAAAGCATGCTTCCATTGGCACAGTAATCTCACAGGCCATGTGTTAGCTCACATTATGCATGTTAATTATCAGTTTTCAGAAGTTTAAATGTTTCCACGCTGAACCAAGTAACAGCTAATTAGAAGCATTTTTAAAACTGATTTGCTGTCAGTTGATTCCCTGACAGTTAAAAAGAGAATATTGGTAACCATCAGGGGCTATGTTTTCGAACGGGCGGTTATACAAAACAGCGAATTTCAACTTTAATAAACTAAAAAATATCTCATCATTATTTCAAAGACATTTTTCAAACACTCGGTCGTTGAGTGCAGCAAACCACAATTTCAGCTCCTTTGCTTGTGTCATTTAGATTCGCAGAGGCACAGACCATCTTTATTTTGATCATATGTGGGCTTAATGCTTCATCCCTTCTTGATAAATTATTTAATAGCGCTCTTTGTGGCTCCGTCTTCATTTCATTCAGTCTAACAGGCTGCCTTCACTTTTTTTATTCTCCTCATTCATCCCCAGACTCCATTTACTTTTTTCCCTCTTGTCCTTCACTGTCCACCCTCCCTTTCCTTCCCTCTATATCACAGCGTTTCGCGCCTTCTCTCCCTGTCCGTTGATGGATTATGGCCTCAAGCTTACTGTTGGACACTGCAGTGGATCAAAACATCATTTTCACCCATTTATTTTGGCCTGAATCTACACCATATCTGTCTCTTCCTTCTACAGAATGCTAGCCTGGTTTTCCCATCATTCTCTCACATCTCTCTCTCCTGTGACTTATTAGCAGCTTTGTTCAAAGGGGACCTGTTATGCTTGTCCTTTTATCTGTCATATATATGATGTAACAGTGTTGGATTCTCATATTTAACTTGGCCAAAATTCAAATAATATGTAAGTAATGTAAGGAAATGTAAGATATATATGTAAAAAAAGGCTTCAGACTCTTCTGAATGCAAAGCTTTTTAATACTTTTGGGACAAGCTGACACCACTTTGTGTGGGATTTCTTTATAGGCTATCATCATCTGCTCTCATCAGGAGTGTTACTGCAAGTATTTACATAACATACCCTGCTACTACATGCTGATGTCAAGAAACATGTAATAATTAGGGGTGGAAATCACCACAGGCCCCACGATACAATATTATCACGAGAGTTAAGTCATTATACAATGCTACTGCAATTTCAAACCTTTTGCAATATATTGAGAATTATCATAACATATATTGTAATATGCTATGTTTTATTGCCTTATTTTCAACTGCAAATTATGTTCCCCAAAGAAGACTTTGGCAAATGAAGCACCTTAAAAAACTTTACAAAGTGCTTTGACAAGAAAGCAAAAGCAGAAATTGGATGAGAAGAGTCTGACTGAACACAAGCGAGAAAAAAACAGAGTTGGATGGAGTGGTGGATGGAGTGGTGGATGGAGTGGTGGATGGAGTGGTGGATGGAGTGGTGGATGGGTCGAACAAGCCCTGGATTTTCACCTGATGTTTGCCTGCTTTTCGCTACCCATATGAATATTGAGCCATACCATGATTTTTTTTTCTGAACCTGACCATGCGCTTGTATTGCACAACAAAACTAAGGGTTTTTTTCCTTAAGTCTAAATTCTTGCTTGTGTTGTACGTCGCTTTGGATAAAAGCGTCTGCTAAATGAAATTGTAGAATTGTAGAATTGTAGAAAATTAATGCAAATGCGAATGCTTTTTGGGGTGTTTTGAGTTATTTTGAAAAAGACATGCATGCATCTAACAAGCAGAAAGTATATATTTCCTTTACAAACGGAAGTGTATTTTGAAAAGACAAACTGCATTTAACAAGTGTAAGTCAACATCGAAACGCAGAACGATACAGAGCACGTAAAATGTAACCGTGAACGGCACTGACCAAGCAGTGATGTTTGAGAAGTTGGGATGAGAATGTGTTGCCATTTCCGGGCTGTAATGATAGTGGGGAGATGCTGAGTGCATACCCATTGACACTGTCCAATTAGAGCAGACTGAGTTTTTTTGGGAGCGGGGCTTAAAGAGACAGGTGCTGAAACAGAGCCTCTTCTGTTTCAGCTCAAACAGCAGGGACAATAAAGTGTTCTTTTAAAAGGCATGCCCAAAATACAAGTATGAACGTGAAAATGAGCACAACAGGTCCCCTTTAATTAGCCAAGGCCGCGATGAAACCTTGTTTGTTCTTTTTTTCAAAGCACATTTATTTTGTTTTCAGTTGAACCAAGGACATGGAGTCTTATTTTTTTCTTTATCTTTATAGTTCACGCTGATTTTTTTTCCCTTGCCCCCTTATGCCCTGCGCCTTGATAATCCTGTTTATGCCACCTCCACACATACTCAAGAAGACCACCATTTTTGTGAGGTTATAGTCAGTAACCTCATGTTTTTGACATTTAGGCTAACTTTATTATTCTCTCCATGTGTCAAGCTGATCCTACCTCTTATCCCTTCCTTTCTTCTTTCTCTTTTCTCTCTCAGAAACACGCTCCCTTCGACTCTTATTCGTGTAACCTTTACTTAAAGCTAGCAGATTCACACAGAAATGGAGAAAAAGAGATATTCCACTCTGTTATCCCTTGATACCACTTAGTATTCCTGAAATACTGTAGTTGCCCCGCCCCTTTCATATCAGACGTGTTGGTGCTGACCTGTGTCCATGTGCTCTGACATTTGAGTGGGCCAAATGCATTTCGGCTTCCTTTGCCCAGCAGATGTGTGTTTATGTAACATGAGCCTGAGGTTATCCCATTTCTTTTGTTTAATAGTTCCTTTGTGTTTAGAGACATGTTCCTCAGGTCTTTGAGCCAAAGGGTGAGGGTAAATTATACATAAGATGGGCTGATTGTTGCTATCATTAGTGCATCTTAACAGATCAGTTGGACCAAGTAGTTGCTGGTCTTCGCAAATTGCCGCATGAATGTGAGAAACACTGTAACAGATTTGGATGTTCTGTCTGGTTTTGGGATTGTTGGAAGAATTTGTCCTTTTCTCACATGTTTTGGCTGCCCGTAGCAACTTCACTGTAACTGCAGTCTACCTAATGTGTTGCCCATATTCAGATGTTCACATTTTAATAAGTGCTTCTTTTTAACAGTCAGAGGTAAATATAAATAGATAAATAAAAAAAAATCTTTATATAAAATGTATATAAAATTTTCAAGTGGCTGCAAGATTTGTCTCACTTACCATCCATAAAAGCAATAGTACTCTCTTGAATTGCTGGTAGATTTGGGATCCATCAGCCACAATGGCAGGTGGACAAAAAAGTTAATTTCCAACCCTACAATGCACCGGCATTTGAGTTCTTGCCCGCTGCCTTAAAAACTGACACGCCCGGTGTGTATCATACCACTTAAAAAGGTTCCTCTTTGCATCTGGGTCTTAGGCTGACATCATTGACCGAGTGGTGGTATTTGTTGGTTCGGAGTGAGAACAGGCTGTAACAGAAGGGGTTAGATTTGCAGAATATATATGTGTCCCTAATGTCCAGGTGTAAATGGCACCCTGACTAGCTAAGTCAAAATAAAAATCAGGGGCTCAAAAGAAAAAAGCCAGGATGCAGAGAGAATAAGAAAATGAAAGGAGCAAAGAGACAGTGACCAGATTTCTGTCCAGAAACCAAGTGTGAAGTATTACAAGATATGACAAGTGAAGATGGATGTTGCAAAGGGGAGGAGCTCGGTAGATTAGCAGATAAAACCAGCTGTAGCAGAGATACTGAGACCATATGAGACAAGTTAACCTGAGGCCTTCATTGGTACCAACCCTGCCATACAAATCCCATTGGGAAGGTTATTATTAACCCACCAAAGTTGGCAAAATTTTGATGAGGAAACAAGTGGCATTGTCATTTTTTATATTCATCTTACGTGCATGTGAATGATGTACCTGATTTGAAACATTTTTTATCCTTGTCCTTACCTCCTAATGGCTGACCTGTGTGTTTGTAGATGCTAACTGGTTATAATCTATAAATGAATTTGCTGATAAATGTCAGACAGTATTTGACCAAATACATTTTTTCAATCAAGAAAGGGGCACTTGGTATGCACGCCTAATCAAGGCTGTCTGGTTAATTTACACTTTGCATTGATTTGATCTTTATCTCCGACTCCGGCTCTAACTCACTGTCTCTCTGCGTGTTTCCCTGACTTGAGTGTAATTTAAAGTTTTATTAACACATCCCTTCCCTCTCATTTCTCCGTCTCTCCTTTAGCTCTACTTTTGAGATTTCTTGCTCTGGCCCGTGGGAAAAGAGCAATTTCCTGGGACAACAGCTGTTTCCCTGCTTGAGTGGAAAAAGGAAAACCAGATTCAATTGGACGAGAATGCACACAGTGTAGACCGCCAACAAGACTGCAATTTTACATCTTTTTGGACAGTATCGAAGAAGACTCGTCATTTAAAAGAACATCACATTCAAACTGAGCACCATCCAGACTTAGGAGGCTCTACCCAGCCTGTCCTCAAACGGACAGGACTTCTCTCCCTTCCTCTCTCTGGAGTTCATCTACTGAAAGGTAAGAGAGTCAATTTATACTGTTCTCTCCTTTATGGAAGCCCCTCTCATTCTGGCATAGATTTGTTGTCATTTTCACTCCTATTCAGTTCTAGTGAGCCGTGCAATTTCTAATAAGTGGGGTGCTTTGGGCTGGGTTTGACAGGGCAGCAAGCCTTAGCTGACGGCTCACCCACTGAAGCACTTCTCAGCAAAACCTCTTGATGGTGCCCAGTGGCATTTCATGGTGAAAACTAGTGGCATGTGAAGGATTTTTTTTTTTTCTTAAACGGTATGACCAATTCTAGCCAAACTAGCCTGGCCGGCAAAGCGGGATGTCTGTTGCCATAGCAGCAGGTGTTGATCCATATGCATGACTAGAATGAGATTTTGGGTAGGTGTGCTGGACTGTGCAGAGTGAGTAAAAAGCTGTGGAGGACTTCTTAGGCTCAATATATTTCTGGGATGTGTCATTTTGGTGGAAATGGATCGGTGGCTTTGGCTCAGGGTCAGGTTGAAGTTTTTTTGTGCTTCCATGATACATGATGATGAAATTTGCTGACATTCAGAGGAAACGACAGCAAGACCCATATCATGTTGTTGCAGCAACCCATATGCTGCAGTTATTTTGGTGTTGGTTTTGCATCCTCTGTGTCCTCTATGATTCTGTCCCATTTTTGGTATCACGCTGAGAGCTCTACAGCTGAAAATGTTCCTGTTTTGAAGACATTACTGGGTTAAAATCCTTCATTGCATATGTGGGCCCTGTCCTAGTTCCGCAGGCGGGAAACTGGGCCATATTTTTTCTTGTTGTGTTTTTGAACGTTCATAAATAAATCTGTCTTCAAGTTGCAATATCCTTAACAAGTACTAAACTCAACACAAGCTGAAACCAGATCTCTATGCATGCAGTGTTTCAATTCAGTTCAAAGACTTTATGACTAAAATAATTGCCAGAATATTTAAATGCATTATATTCACCTCAAATTCACACAGACACTTACATGCTATCCACTTTGAAAACACAGTTAGTGTGTTTACACTAGCTTAAATAAGCTGTGCTTTTGTTTCTGTTGGTGCTATTTATGTATTAAAAGGGCAAGTAGTTTGGCAATACGCATATGTACATTAAACACACAGACACACAAATCTTAAAAGTTTTCCCAATGTGATTAAAAGTAGCCTACATTTTTCCCAGTTTCATCCAAAACCCAACACTTGTTCTTTCATCTTTTGATGACAAACCAATCCAAACGCTAGAATAAATTTTGGCATTGTTGCTTTTTCTGCAAACCACTGATACGTAACATTTGTATAGTATACTGTGGCGAATGTGCTGAATCATTATGTTTATTTACATTTCAGTACTGCTGTGCTTAACGTTTGATTAAGTTTAAGCACAAAAATCACTTGGTGATGTTTGTGAAAACATGTTTTGGCTTCCAATATCCAGCTTTGGTTTCACAATCACAGTTGGAAATGCCGCCAATATCTCACCAAAACAGTTGGTCTTGGTAGCAAAATCATGGCTGGACATACCAGATGTCTTGCTAAAAAGCACCCGGTTTGGGTGGAACTGTTGCCACTGGAAATGCCACCAATTCTGCAAAACATTTGGCTTTGTTGTTTGTTGGACTCAAACAGTTGGCTGCAGTGGGCTGCAGCTGGGCAGCCGTCTCACTTAGGGGTCACACCATCAATCATCCCCTCTACCAACCGACGACAAAGTCAGCTGATAATCATGTAATCTGAACCACATCCCTTTAGAAATGTTAATATGATACCTATAAAATGCACAAATTAAATGTATCTGTGGTTTGCAGAAACGTACAATGCCAGCAATTTCTTTTGCCGACTAGGCTGGACAAACCTAAAATCCTCTGTGACCCCAACAACAGTTGCACATGGCTGGTGGACCTTAAATTTGAAATGTGTGAATATTCATCATGAAAGTTTGTTTGAAAAAGGTAATCAGCTTTTAATAATGCTAAACGTAGAAATTGCATAAAATAACTCACAAACCATGATGCTGGCAAATTATGTAGAATGAGCATTAGCAGTTTAAATTGCTCACATTAAGTTAAAAAGAATAAAACAAGATAATACCAACAGTTACGCCCAATCAAGTCCGCCCACACACTAATTTCTGCTGATTATGGTCATTTGGAAGATCATTTTGGGAGAAGGGAAAACAGTTTTGTAAACAGATTTGTTGGACTCCATTTTAACCACGTTTCTGTTCTGCCAACTGTTAAAAACAGCATACTCAAGTTTGCCACACATTTGTTGGAATATTAAATCTTGTGTTTTGGAGAGCTTTGGTTATATGATTTCATATATTTTACACTTACAGCTTATCTTTGACTTTTACTGAAGCTTCCAATCTGCATTTTTTAGGTTTAACCCTTTGAAACCTTAGCATAGCGGCTTGATTTCTATGTGTCCTGAAAAGTGTGCTGAAAACTAACAGAAAAATCTTACCTGAAATTAGAACAAAGAGGAACAGAACAAACATAAAAAATGACCCTAAAAGAATAAATTATACTTTTTCTAAAGGTACTTTTCTTGATATTTTTACCTGGTCATTAGTTAATTTTCTAATGAAACTCTCTCCTTTTCTCTCTCTCTTTCATTTTTTGTCATTTTCTTGTCATGTTCTAATATTTTTTTGCAATATGCAGGACAATTAATGCCAAGCTGTTGACTGCCTTTTTATTTCGTGTTTTTGAAAGAAATTATGTTTAAAAAGTTCAAATACTTGTGAATGGTATCCAAATGCTGTGCAAGAAAACTGATGATGCAGGTTTTAAGGGTTAACTAATAATCAGATGCCTAGAAAAGCTTGGTGCTTAACTCACCGTCTCAGTCTTTCTCAGATAGCTTATCTATTAAAAACCTCCAAGTCTGCTTTTAATTCACTTTTCTGCTGACATTTAATGAACGCCTCGCTCATTTAAAATTTGAAAAACTTGTTAAGATCAAAACATCAAGAATCCTGCAGGTACAACCCAACGCCACTTTAGAAGTATGTTTTAATGATGTGTTGTAGAAGGTTTTTGATCTGGAATTTTTCTTTGGAATGATACAAAGACTCAACATGCATTTGCCTGCCATGTTCAGCAATAAAGTGGCTACAGATTTTTGTTAGATCGCTGTCATCTGGGTTTGGTGTTAATGGATCAAGATAGCTTGTGATTGTGGAGCTCTCAAATGTCTCCTCAGAGCACCAAAATGTGCAGCACTTTCTGTTGAGGACACGGCAGCTACCGGCAGAAGTGTAATGAGGACCTAAACCTGATAAAACATACATCTAAGCTGATCTGGCACCCAGGATGGAGGCAGCTTAATTACTTGAAATGATGAATGTTCGTTCATACCAACGTGGTCGGCTGCAGGTTTGAACTCTCTTTGTTCATCTCTTATACTGATGACCTACTATCTGTTTTCTCAGAAAGCACAATGTTCGCAAGGTTTATGCAAGAAGCACCTGCAGTATGGTTTATTTTTTATGTCTCGTCATTTTCTCATTTTCCATTGATGCAAAAATAACAATAATACAGAGCAGGTTTGAAGAAATACCGAGCTATGCACTGGTTTTGACTTGAGACTGATGGCTACTTTACCATAAAAGCTGGTCAACAGGTAGCTTTTAAGTGAGATTTTAAGCTGTGTCTTTCAAAACTGACAAATGACAGCAAAAGTGGATTTCACATTGTTTTTACAAAAGTTTTTTTTTGACATGTTTAGGAACAGAAACGGTAACTGTTGTGTGTCAAAGGTTCAAATAATCAATGTACATCGCAATTTGTGACCTCAGATTTACCAGTCACAAATCTACAGGAAATTAAAATTTAAAATCTTGAATGGTTTTACATCTTTGCAAACATTTAATTCAGCTTGTACCAAGGGGGGTTTACTATTCTAGCTACCACTTTCACCGAGCTATGTATGTTATTTTGCACACTCAAACTTCATTCTTTGTGGTTTCATCCCAGTCAATAAGATTTTTCAGGCTGAGCAGCTTTGAGTCTTAGAATTGTGTGCTGTGACTAAAACCTTCTCCTTTTTTTGTTTTTGTTAAAGAGGATGTTAAAATATGTTGGCTGAACATTGCACTGTGGACAGACCAGACACAACAGGGATTTACATTTCTATGTCCCTGTTCTTTTGTTGTTTTCTGTGTGTTGGTACTTTACATCCTCTCGACTGTGGTGTTCACAGTAACTTGGTATTCTTTTGGAGGTTTTAGGATGCAGAGTCTATTTTTTTTTTCATCACTGTATTCACTGGAGCAGCTTTCAGCTAGTGACTATAATGAAGCCAGTGGTGGAGCTTGTGTCAGCTTGTGGGAAAGCATATGAATCTCTTACATTTTTTAACTCAAAAAGCAAAATTCTGTTCATGCAGCCTACCATTTTACTATATCTATGCATTTTCAGTGCCTCTATCTGTCACTTTCTCCCAAACACACACAAGAACACAAAATTGCTACAAAATCGCAGATATCTGCAAAATTGCAGCAATTTTATTATCAGGGCACAGTCATTGCTTATCTTGAAACCAGTTTGCCCCCCTTCCATCCCCCCAACATTCACAAATATGTGCAAAAGATAAATTTAGTGTAATAGAAATTAGATAGGTACAATACTGCACATTCCAAATCCATTAATAGCTTTAGTATCTCATTATTGACTGTGTCAAAAGGCTTGTGCAAGTCCTGGGAAACTCCCGCCACTCATACTTGAGGCCACTCCTCCTCTAGGTTTGTTTTAATTACTTTAAGGAAGTAGAAGCATGCTGTTTCGGTTAAAAGTTTTTACCTAAAGCCAAATTGCATAGGATGTAAAAAAGCCTTAGAATCAAGGTGAGGCAATATGTGGTAAGTAATTGACATACAAATGGTAATTTTTTGGGTGAAGTGTTCCTTTGAGTAAAAGTACCAAAATACCAAAATATCATCAAAATAGACTTGATGATGTATAATTGATTTATATTTTGTATTCATCTAAATTGAGCAAAGTATCCCATAACTTGAGCTGTCAATTAAATGCAGTAGAGGAAAAAGTACAATATATGCCTTCAAAATACTGTGGAGTAGCATAAAATGGAAATATTCAATTCAAGTACAAATGCCTGAAAAAATGTACTAAAGTACAGTACTTGAGTAAATTCTTACATTCCACCACTGCTGATTCTATAGGAGTGTGATTCATTTAGTTTGAGGCTTGTTGGATCAGAGTCTTCATACACCAGAGAGTCATTTGTGATGAAGCACACGAGGCATTGGGGTGTTTTAATGTATCATATGAATATTATAACAACATGTATCCTTATAATGTTGGTCATTATCCTGATGGAGGCCAAGATTTATTGTCTCATTAACTTGGATGAGGCTACTTTACGTCACAGACATCTGGCGCAGGCAATAAATTTTGAGATTTCTGGTGAAGAAATGTCTTTATGAAGAAGAAAACTAAATCAGTCAATTTTCCTTATCAGAAGTGGCTAATAGAGTCGCTCAGTTCATGCATGCGTGAACTGCAGGGCAGCCGAGAGTGATCTGCCCCATCTTTTTAGTATGCAGCGTGCCGGTGTGATCCTGACGTGACTTGATTAAACGGTTTATCCTCCTGGAGCCAGAGGTTAGTTTACTCAGTGTTCACCTTGAGCAGCACACAACACATCACCATTTATTTCTGTGTGTGTGTGTGTGTGTGTGTGTGCGTGTGTGTGTGTGTGCGTGTGCGTGTGTGTGTGAGAGAGCAGGACTTTGACTGTAGGCTAACTCCTAGTGACCAACTGTGTGTGTGTGTGTGTCAAGGTGAGTGCATGGGTGGCTGCAAGGTAGAGTTCGAAAATCTGACTGCGTTAAAGAAAGTGTTTTCAGGTGTATTTGTGGTGTGTGTGGTCTAAGTTTGTATAAGAGAGTACAATAGTGCGTGTGTGTGTTTGTGTATGTGTGTATGAGAGCACTATGATTATAGTATAGCATCTGTAAAGGAGACAGGGAGTGGAGTGTGTGAGTGTGCGTATAAAGTCAAGATTGGCTCTCAAAGCTTTGCTTTTCACTCTACATCTTCCTGATCACCATGGTGATAGTTCAGTCTGACTTCTCAGCTGTATGTGGGGAGAAATAACTGCCGTTTGCTGATAAGGACCCGGAGTGTGTGAAGACATGCAGGCTTCTCTGCATTATTGCAATGTTTGGTAAAACTGGAGCAATTCAAGCCTGCTCACTTTACCAATCAGCTGCTTTTTCTGCAATGTGATCTCATCCCTACCTGTCATATCTTGACGCCTGGGTAGAAGCCCAGAGCATCATAGCCAGGGGCAGCTTTTTACAATGTGTCTTGACTCTGAATGGGGTTTAGGTAGTAGTTTACAAAACAACCTGGTTAAGGAAATAATTGTGGTTCATGGTATGCTGCATTCATGTGATGTTGGAAGGTCGTAGTTTCCGAGTTGAGAAGTTGTTCTTCCAACTTCGTTCTGTTCATGCGCTTTAAGGTTTTGAAGTTGGAACAATATGGAGGGTACAAAGAAGATGGGTTGCATTTTAATGTTAAGGACCTGCCATTTTTATGCATTGATGCAAAATAACGTTGTTATCAATGTTAGTATATTCGCCTGGTTTACTTTATAGTTAAAAGTTTGCTTGTTTGCTACAGCTAATAGATGCAGATAATAAAATGTGCAAAATAAGGAACAAAATAGGGAAATAGATAACATTTTTAACCATCAATTGTTGACACTGTTTTCATGCTTTTCGACATTTAAGCTGCTTTGAAACGTCACACAAATGTCACAACATGGCAACTTAAGAATCATCGAAATTTCCCACTCGTAGTTATGACTTTGGAGGGCCATTCATGTGCTTGTAACTCGTAAATACAGTAAATACGATATTTTCATGAAGCATGTGAAGGCAGCGTTATTTACATGAGTCCACTCACGTTGTAGTTAGGGTTAGGAAAAGACTATGGTTGATGTTAATTGCGTGAGTCGGCTCACGACTGACTGACTCGTGGCAAACTACTGACGTGACAAAATAACTCAACATGGATGTGGGTGGGCGATATATTGAAATATACTTGGTACACTGCTTGTTCCACGTGCAATGACTGTATTGCGAACATTGAGCAAAAATAGTCATGTTGTTTTAAAGCCACTGGCGTTTCGTTTTTTTCTGTCTCCCTCCTAGTGCTCTTACAGACACACAAAGCAGGGCTTTTGCAGGGCTTCAGACAGTGACTATTAAGTCACATTTTGCAAATCGCAGTAGTGCTCCATGGTTGCAAATATTATTAATATGTGACCTGAGAGGTGTTAGTTTGTTTCTTGCTTACAGAGAATTAATCATCAAAGCCGCTGTGGTAACTCTAACTTAATGAGTGGTAGTGGCGGTAGTGTCTCTCAGTTTAGATTTACAGTTTGAGTCTCACAGTGCTACTGTTTATCTCAGGTTGAATGATAGCCTCAGGAACCTTTGAGTTATATAACATCACTCACTAAAGGCTCTCTGAGTAATATATCTTTAAGTTGAATGGAAGTCTTAGAGACCTTTTGGTTATGCATCTTCAGTTCACTGATAGATTAACGAATCAGCTAATTTGACTAAGAAATCAATCAAAGCTGTGAAGGATTGCATCCACTTAGATCTCGGCGCAGCTTAAAGACACCGGATGTAAGATAGACGCAATTGTGCTCTCTCTGCCTGTGAATCCTTCTGTTAGTTCATTTCTCTTTATGTGTGTGTGTGTATTGGTTAGAATCCCGCATTCATCATCGGCTGCTTCTAATGTTGGCGATAGATCATTTTAAGCTTATCTACTGAAATTGTTGCAAGTCACGCTGAATAAAAGCAGTTCCTAAATGTATAAATTGCACATCTGTGTGCTTTATACTGGAAGCCGGCGTTTGGAGAATTGCGGGGTGCAGGATTCGGCGAGGCATGCTTGACAATAAACCCCCAGGAGGTCGCGCTAATCTGTCTCATCACCTCTTCATCCCTCCATCCCTCAATCCTTCCCCCTCTTCTTCCTCTCCATGCTGCCTGTCTGGAGTGCCAGGCTCTACCCTGGCTTTTTGAACACAGGTAGAGGCTGTGGACGGCTGCCAAATACTCCCCACGCATCCTTGGCGCACACACACATAGAAACACTTGTTATGAGCACATTTCTCTGCTTGCCTGGCTAGCTCGCTGCCCCTTTCACCTGGGATGTTCCCTTCTCCTCCGGCCCCTCGTGGTGAGGCCCAGGTGGAACCGGGGGGCTGCAGTTCAGCCACCCCGCAATCGATCCACACACCCTGGGTACCGTCCTGCCATGTGGAGCGCCCGTCGGGATGGAGGTAAAGCAGTAAGAAGGGAGGGAGAGCTGTGTGCATTAGCCATGCTAATCTCATTACTGCAGCCATGATTGAATCCTGTAGGAATCTGCCGCCGCTGCCAGGAGAGACGGAGGAGCTTGTGTATTATTAAAGGGTTTGCTCTGTCGCAGAGGACAGAAAGGGAGACAGACAGACTGAGAGCAAATGAGGGAAAGTGCAAAAGAGATGGAAATGAGTAGAGATGCACATAGAAAGGAATTATATTGAAATGCCAGAGAGGACACTAACAGCTATAGAGGAACAGAAAGAGAGAAAGCGACGCCACTCTATATAAAAGGCAGTGAAGAGTGAAAACAGGGCCAAGTTAGAGAGCGGCGGTGATGAGAGAAACTGATATAAAACAAATGAACACTAGTTTAGCTCTGTAAAATGGATATAGTTGGGAGAAAAAGACATCATTGCTAATTGCACAATTAAAGCACTAACAACTAACGCTACTCCTAACAAAATGTTACAACCTGAACGAGTACAACAAACAGCATACTCAGCCAAAATTAAAGAATGTAAAAGTTTCAGAATAAAATAAACAACCTTATCAAGAAAGGGGAGTATACTGTTAGCTATACACAAAAGTATTTTAATACAAAATGTGAAATGGAAACATAGCAGCATGGTCATACAAGAAAACCAGTGCATCTGGTTTGATGTTTACCATTGTGACAAACATGACATAAAAAATAAAAGACAAAGGAGTACTGATTAGCTTTAGGTTCTTGAGACAAACTGTGAAGAGGCAAAGAAGTAAGAGGCCAAATGTCATCTGTGAAATCTAGAGCTGCCCCTTGAAAGTCGGAGATTTGAATCATCAGTCGGAAAGCAGTTGACTAATATAGCTTTAAATCAAATAGTCGTTCTTTTTGTTTTTTGCATGTAATTGCGCTCTCCAGTGTACTTCTGGGGACCTGGGATTTGGCTGCACAGTGAGCGCTCCTGACTTTCACGTAACTCTTTGGTACAGAGTTACAGACACGATGCAGCAGCACAGAGAGAGACACTGGACCTTAGAGATAAAATTATCTTCGTTCTTCAG
This sequence comes from Plectropomus leopardus, assembly GCF_008729295.1. Taxonomy (NCBI): domain Eukaryota; kingdom Metazoa; phylum Chordata; class Actinopteri; order Perciformes; family Serranidae; genus Plectropomus; species Plectropomus leopardus. The sequence continues at coordinate 2,592,631 of NC_056466.1, forward strand.
CTTAGAAGTGGTAAATTCCCAGCTCACATGAACTTAATACGATACAGTCTTCGGCTTTTGTTTGACATCTAGACAAAACATGTTGCTGCCCCCTGCCAGTCCGCACCATTAGCTTGTTCACTATATCACGTGTATGCTGCTGTTACACCTGCACGCCAGCTATGACCTAGAGGTATGACATCAGTGGAGGCAAAGGATTTCATTGGTTAAACATATTTTTCTGCGGGCAGAAATCTGCTGAAATTGAGGTCCCTTTGAATATATTATATTAAGTTTCTTTTGCAGTAATAAATCCTGTTTGTCGCTCCAGGCAAGGAAACACTTGATTTCAGCAACATTTTTACCACTTTGGACTACAGTGATCTGCTCTTTATTAATGCACCTGACCAGTGCCTAAAAAAGTTGGATACAGCATACCATTGTGCTTTATGTTTTATTATTGGCATGGAAACCACATACATCACTGTACACTGCATGCTAGTGCTAATTGGCCTTCTCTGTCCATCTGCAGACTCTCACATTTGGTGTTTTTTTTCAAACTAAATGCATCAGCATTGGTGTACTTGTGCTGGTTCTCTCTTATTTCTGTACATACATGTGTAAAAACCAAAATGAATTTGTCCTGTGCTCACACAGAATCCTCTTGATGTTGGTCCCCAGGGTTAGCACAGAACTTGGCAAAATAGCTTTTAAATATGCCGCCCCCTCTCCTTGGAACAATTTACGGAAGGACCTAAAATTATCTGAGCTGATTACTACCTGGGAATTTAAGTCACTTTTAAAGGGTTGAGAAAATAGCACTCTTAATCAATGTAATTGCTACTCTAATTCTCACTGAAATTGAAAATTGCACATAATAATGCATTTGACTGTTTTGTGTCGCAATTTTAAGTCAAGGTTGCGCTCACTCTTTGTAATGTTTGATAACTATATTTGTCTGTAGTGGTGGTGCAAGCATTCATAAGATCCCACAAAAACAGTTTTCAGTGCGACATCTTGTGCTCGGCGTGAAATGGCTTTTGCAGAGACCTCGCCTCCCTATATTTACAAAAGTTAACTCTTCTGTTTTTTTTCCCTCACTTTTTATGTTTTGTCTTTCTTCCTGTCTCCCCTGTCACTTTATGACAGTTTTGCCCTTAAGCAGCCTCTCATGAGGAACCACAATACAAGATCTTTTTTTGAAGCCTCACTAGACAGCATCCTTGTATACTTGTGCCTGTCCAAATAAACCCCCCTCCTCCATTTCTCTCTCATCCTTCCTGTCCAACTCCAGGCTACAGGGAGTTGTCATCTATAAAAAACTCTTCCTCCTCTTTCCTACCAGTGTGTTACTGGTCAGCCTAATCTTTTTCCCTCGCCTCCCTGACTTATTTTTTTCCATCCTTTTTCCTCATTTTTTTCCTCTCCGTTCTCTGATTTGTTCCCGGTCTGCCTCCCCATCCCTCTCTCCTCTCTGCCTCTCCCAGAGGAGTTTTGTCTTGTTTTTGCTGCTGCTCCAGTGGCTTCTAACCCCTCAGTTTTGGAATCATCTTCTAAGCAGACTGTTGTTTTACTGTCTATGGTTCGTTGGTGTCTGGGACCCCGACAGCTTCACTTATCGTGGCAACTCAGTCGGAGAAGTTTTGTGTGTGTATGTCTGTGGGATTTAGTGAGTGTGCCACTTTGCTGACTGTTTCCTCTGTTTGTTGTTATGTATCTTAAAGTCAAAATCTCTTGACAACATGTAATTGCTCCCTGGCTGCCAAAACCCTTCTTCCCCTTATCCCCTTTTCTATTCTGTATCTTGAATATTTTAAAAGAAAGCAAAGCTGCTGGATGGTTTTTAATGTTAGGTGTGTTACGATATACAATTTCACTATGTGATTTTATCAAGATATTCTCATCCCAATTCAGATACTGTTGTTGGTCAGTGCTGTTCATGTCTTCATATGATGTGGTAGGTATCCTCCTGAGTTTGTTGTGATGTTCTAGGGCAGGGTGTCAGTACATATATTGAATGCATTGTGTCTTTTCAAAATACAGTTATGTTTTCATAATACATGTACAGTTTCTGCTTGTTAGATGCAGACAGTGTCAGGATATATATATATATTATATATGTTTTTTTTCCTTGTACAACAAAAGCATATGGTTAATGTTGGAAAAAAAACCATTGTGGTCTTGCTCAACATTCATACAAAAAGTTGACAGCGGTCTCCCACGTGAATGTCAAGGGTTTGTTGGACCCATCCACCACCTCTCCCACTTGCCCCATAGGGACTTTACAGGTTTTTATAGTATATTACGTTGTTTCAAACTGATGCCGTCAAGTAGGGTATCACACTGCCGTGAAAGGTGGCCAACCAGCATATCATACTGCCAGGGCATTTTCTATGTCCGGCCGAATGTTGTATCATACTGCCATGAAAGGTGCTGCCTGGCCAACAGGCATATCATAATGCCGTGAAAGATGGCATTTGGTTGCACTGTATACTGACTCTGTTCATCAGTGTATAATACTACCTCAGTAGGTGCAGCCAGGTGTATCATACTGCTGCAAAAAGTGCCAACCCAACCAATGTGTTATAAACTAATGCCACAGTGGCTTTTGGCATCAAAATCTCTGATCAAGCAGTAGTATTTGATGAGTTCTGAATTTGAACAGGCTGAGTTTTTTAAAGCCTGAATGATATTTATCACTTCTGTTTGTGTTCATATTGTCCATGTGATCATGGGGGCGTATTTACTTCACGACAACACAGCATTGAGGCGAGGTGTCTACAAGTGCTGGGCCGTATATTGGTTCATCAGTCAAAGATGTCAGTATAAAAATGATGAAGAGTGGAATAACTTAATATAAACCAATATACAGGCCTAGTCATGAAAGTTTTTTAAAGCCTAAATGAAAATTTATCAGTTGTGTCTTATCAATCTCCCTTGAACTTATTTTGTGTTTGTATCAGCCATGTGATCATGGGGACGTACATGCCACTCCTGCTGCTGAAATTTAGCAGTGGATCCAACTTACCTGCTGCCTACGACAACTTGCAAATGATGTGCAGACCTCACCTATGCAGCACATCACAGACGTACGCTGGTGTGCTAATGGTGCAGACCCATTCAGATGGAAATGTTGATTGGTTAGGGAAAATCAAATCCCCCTCCTCGACATAAATCTGTTAGAGTGGATGCAATGCCAGACTGAAGACAGAAACAGAGAGAAACAACTTGACATTTTTTTCTGATTGTCTTCAGCCCCTCAAGTGACATCATTAATAAAGTATTACTCTCCAAGAGCCAGATCGTCATTGTTTATGTCTCGGTCTCATTATGTTGTACCCATCCATGGCTGTACCTCTTTCTGTTTCCTGTTCACGCTGCCTGTACCTGTGTTTTGACCTACTGCCCGTTTCTGTCCTGCCTGCCACCCTTGTCGTATTGAACTTGTTTGTAGGTACATTGCCAACATTTTATTCTGGTGACTGGATTGTCCTCTCCCTTTTCACCCCTCCTCTGCTTCAGTTCTTTTTTGTTTTTTCTTTTCTTTGCCAGCTCTGCGCCCTTGGCATGTCTAGCTCTCTGTTTATTTGCTTTCCCATGTTGTCTCGTCAGTATCACCATCCAAATCTCTTTAATGCCAAAGACATGTGACACAAGCCAGGAATTTGCCCCGGTGGACCGGTGCCACGCTGTTCAACAGACCTCTCTCAGATCTCTCTGAATCCTGCGCTCGTCACACTGCTAATACTTTCTTTCCCCTTTCATTTTCTTTCTTTTCCATCGACCGCGATCTCCTGACTCCTTCCCCCCCGTGCCACTTTACATTGTCTCTTTTCATTTTCTTCACTTTGTCACACAGATGACCTTTTGTTGTGTCCCAGACTCTCTGTCTCCTGGTCGTCATTCTCTTTTCCCCTACCAGCCTTTAGATTTCTTTTCTCTTTCTGTGCTCGATATCCTCTGCTCTCTTTTGTGTTGGTATCTTTTAGAGGTCAGTGCAGGGCTACATGCTTATCTCGGGGTCGCAGTCTAACCCTTATGGGGCTATGGTGACGCATCCGACTTGTAAAACCCGGCTTCCCAAGCATCTGGTCTCCCAAAAGTTAACGATAAAAAAGAGATTTTTCAGATTAATGATGTCTGATGGCATTTGGGGGATCATAAAAGACAAGGAGTAATGTCCTTTTCTACATCTGTCTGTGTCCCCACCTACCCTTTAGTAGGTGGCTTTCCTCTACAGATTTGCGCAAAATGTAAGTGATTTATTCGAAATGTCCATAAAACATTAATTGCAATATGACTGCGTTTCCATGATGTTATGCAACTTCTCTCACTATGTTATGAGACTTTTCCTCTCATGATTATATTCTGAGAAACATACCGATGGATGTTCAAAACATTAGCAGGTTTATTTCTATTGCAGCCACTGGACGAGCCATCAATTTTTTTCCAATTGAAGGCGATACAGGCGTGTTATGTGAGCGATAATAGAAAGGCAAGCCATTTCTATGTGGGTTTGAATGTCTGTTGAATATCTGTTGAATACCCACCTCAAAACTAACTTTAACGTGCAGCGACTGTGGCTGGCTTGACAGCAGTGTTTTGGACTGGACTGGTGTATGGAGCAAGAGATTGGAGTATGCACAACTTGTACACTTGCTATGTCTACAGTTGGTATGGTCACAAAAAATGCGTCGCTTGCAGACGTCCACCCTTGCAAACATGGGTGGCCAAAGCGGACTCACAACGACATGGATACTTGAGGATGTCCAGGGCTGCATTCCAGTATCTCTGTAGGTGCCTCACAACAGTGTTGTCACAGCATGTACGCAGGCTGTCCTCATCAGAAAGCAACTGGGAGTTGCTTACTGAAGCAGCGTGGCGATAGGTTTCTGTAGTTTTGGACACTTTATGGTGATTGATCTGCTACTGCACAGTCAAGTGTGGCGTGATGTATTGCAAAAACGGTCATGAATTCTGATACGATCTCTCTCACAGTGGTTGCATGGCCTGTAATGAGATATGTACTCGGCCAACTTTAGACGAGGCTCTATTAAAAACAGAAAAGTCTGTCCTGTGCATTTTTAAAAAAGTCTAAGTTCATATGATAACATTGTGAAAATGATTCTTGTCTTCACGGATCTGCAAAAACACCCAAAAACGCTGTAGTATGCATGCCATGTAACTTTGTAATGACACACCAGAGAAGAACACCATGGGCATATGAGAAGTGGGGCCATGACGTCACTCACAGGATCCACGCATTGCCAGTTTACGCAGCGGCAGAAGAACATTTTCAAAAAATTACACTCTGGAACCTGGTTTCAAAAGTTTGCGTTTTAGGCCCCTAAAACACCATTGTTGAAAGACCAACCCAAAAGGAAGATTAATGTTTCATGCTGTTTCCATGTAAACAGCACCTTAGCTTTAGGACTACATATGAAAGTGAACCATCTCATTGTGAAAAAAAAATCTGATTTCTGTGTCCACACAGCTTTTAAAAAACAGATCTTTGTCACATGACAGCAAAAAAAAAAATCAGAATTGGGGGACATGTGGGTTTAATGTTAACATAACCTTAGTTCCCAGGAGAAAGCCAGATCCTGTACACAAGTTATCCTATAGATCTTTGCTGTTTCATCCACTCGGGTTTTGTGTAAAGTTATTGAATACTTATACAAATGAAATCTGACAGTGATTCTGGCAACAACCGATGCCAATGGGAGTTTATGTCAAGGGGGAGAAAATGAAATGGAAAGGAAATGTCAAAGCGTTCAATCATGATATCTTAAAGAATACAGTAAATGTCAGATTTGCCATTCTCTGTGTGTGGTGGGACGGATGATGTAACAATAATGATGCATGGTTGGTAGGAAGTACTTTTTGTGAACCGGCTGTAGCAGTTCATGAAAAGTACAGCTTACCCACCAAGGAAAAACCGTCTGGCACACAAGGTGTGACATTTTCTAAAGGTATAAGATCACTTACAAACATGCTTCAGGGATTTCTGCCGATTTCTTTCCGTCTGCAGTGTTGGTTTACATCTCACTTTCTGCTCTCTGCTGTCACTCTCTCCATCTTTGTCTCTCACATGCTCCTTCTCCAACTCTATATTTTCTCATCTTTTTCCTCCTCACCTGTTTCCTCATCTCATCCCGTCTCCGACTCTCATTTTACACTGCTGTCATTTTTTTAAACCCTTTCCTCCCCTTCTCTCCTTTCTTATTTTGTGTCTCTTATTTTGTCTTCTTCCCTCTTTTCTCCTGTCTAACATCCTTTCCCTCCTCTCTCTGACCAATTGGCGATTCATTTATCTTGCCAGGCATTAATTCACATCGGCACCATGATTCACCCAGAGTGCCCTCTCTTTCTCTTCAATCCTCTTTTTTCCATCCCTATCTCATTTCAGAGAACGCTTATAACTCATCTGAGCTACCAGTCATTCCACCACCATCCTCCTTGTCTTTCCCCAAGTGTATTCTATCTTATCCTAGGCTGTAAACTGAAGTATGAACTCCAGTGTGGCACGATAACAACTGGGACGACGTGTTAGCGGAGGTGTAGTCAATGCTTTTTTCTAAGACTTGCAGGACCAATATACTATATATCATTGTCGGATGGAAGTATTTCTGCCACCTGACGCTCATAAAACTGTCTGTTACACACGTGATGGAAATAAAACCCACCTCATAGTGTAAGAAACTCTCAGAGTCCACAGTGACAATTAATGTTGTGACACGTTCAAGACCTGAATTTGTATGAGAAATTGAATTCCATTATATTTAGCAGAGTATGAATCAGTTATTGATGGAAATCAATAACTGACTATGGAGCTTATCCTGGCTGTGATCATATTTAGGATATGGGAACAGAAAAATGTGGTTATTCATATTCTGTGTATGCACCCCAGTTTCTTTCAGAGTGCTACAGATAACATGTTCAGGATTCTCAAAGACTGAATATGCTTTTTACATGCTCGACTATAGACTGTATATAACGATAGACAACACGTCCCCACTTACCCCTGCGACATGTAAGTGATGCCAAAATATCTGATTAATTATTGGAAACCTGCCTACTATGACAACGCAACACACAGTATGGATGGGTTGTCCCGATATACTTTTACGTGACTTCTATATTAACTGACGTTTGTCCAGGTTCACAAACAAAAACTCACTGAACTCATATCCAACTCTTACTAAATGTAAAGTCACAGAATGAAATCTGAGATCATTGGCACATTTATTCAGGATGCAATGACGCAATTGACCAAAATGCAGAGTTCTGCAGAGGTATATTGGCATGCCATATTTCATAGTCGGATATTTCAGAAATAATCACAGGAGGATGTCGCTAAAGTCAAGAGTCAGCCACTTTTTTATTGGCAGCCCATCATAAAATTAGGGATGGTGGTGTGTTATTTCCTCTCTCCCCTCTGCCATTTCCACATCTTATTCTCAGACTGAAAATGGCAAACCTGGTCCCCCTGTATCTGTCTTGTCTGCTCGTTTCTCTCTCGCTGTTTCTTGGAGTTTCTCACTCTGTCTCTTTCCTCGAGTTGCCACCTCCTCCTCCTTCAGGGTCGCAGCCATCCATCTAATAAGCAGCAGACTTTTCTTGTCATGGTCGCCCCAGAGAAAGTGAGAGAGAGAGTGTATGTGTGTGTGCTTCTATGCGGGCATACACGACACCGGGCCAGCCTCCCCTCGGCACGATGTGTGGAGGCTGGGCATGATGGAGCTGCGTGTTGTGTGTGTGTGTTGGGATGGTCTGTGTGAGAACGAGTGTAGGCGCTCCTGCAGCCCTTCAGGCAAGAATGTTGCATCTGTAAAATGACAAATCACACTTATCACCTCAGCAGAATCATTAAAAAGAGCTGGAGGCTTGGGCATGTCTGTGACAGAGACAGAGAGACGGTGGATAGAAGAGATAGCACGTACATGTGTTTATACATCTAAAAGGACACCATCATGTGTGCACAAATTTACATATTTAAATGAATCAGCCAGAAGTCAGTCTTTGAAAGAAATCCCAATTAACCAATGTGTCAAACTGTGCATGAGGATACATTTTATCTTAATGGGGCAACAGGCTTACAGCTTTGAACATTTCTTTTTTAGAGCACAATTAGCCGCCAGTTTAACATCTGGTGAGCAGATATTTTAACTGCTCAATCTGTTGAGAGAGGTTGAGGGGGAAAACATGTAGAAAACAGGTGGTGGGAGGAAAAGACAAAGCTGTATGTGTAAATAAAATATTTGTGCTGTGCCTGTGTTTGATAAATTGTCGTACATATTGTCGTGTTGCTCAGTGAGTGTCGGGCCGATACCGCCAGAGGCCTGACAGGCTGTCACAGTCAGGCTGTGTTTGAGTTATCTGGCTTAGCTAAACCCAACAGTGATGATCTGAGATGACTGATGTCGCACAGATGGTTGTCATCTGACTCTGGTAGCAGATTTTTTTTTTCCAAATATCATTTTCACATGAAAAAGCAGTGATTTTTTTTATGACTGAAACATCAGCACATACAGCATATTTCTCAAAAATCAAAACTATGGAGTTCTGTCAGGAAATGATTGATCGTTGCAGCGGAAAAATACATTTGATCGAATCAAATGAAATATGTTAAAAATAATGAAATTTGTTTTCTTGGTAAGATACAGAATTATCACAGCTAATACACGGAAACTTTAAATATTTTGCACATTCAGTGATCCAACATATTCTCATCCCAAGTTGTCATAGACTTTTGCATCTATATTTGACACTGCAGGTAATCTTCTGCATCTGCTGTTGAAGTATCGGGATGCCACAACCAACGAGATGTCAACAAAGGCACACAGTTGGGATTGGGCAACAACGGCACAATTAATGCAGAGATGTCTACAAAAGCATGTGGTTAGAATATGGCAACAAATACAGGTGGTTAGGTTTAGAAAAAAACATCATGGTTTGGCTTCTCATTCATATAGTCAGCAGGCACCTGGGTGAAACGCCTCTACAGGGACCTTTCAGCTCCTTACATCACATCGTTATTGGCAGGGTTTCTACATGGCACCGTCCTGCAGCATATCATTCTGCATCGACAGGTTGGGCTCAGCCTCGTGTCAACTGATGCTGTCTGTTCGCATATCATATTGCCGCGCCAGGTGCCTTCCAGCTGAATGGCGTCGTATCGTAATGACAGGAAAGGTTTAGTCTGGCCGCTGACACCTTCTGGCGGCTTATCATACCGCCATGAAAGGTGGCTTTTGGTGTTGTTGTCTGATGCCGAAATCACTGACAAAGCAGTGTTATTTTATGGCTGGGTGAACATATAAGTGACAATGCAACAACAAACCAAAGAGTAATAACCTTTTTCCACACTCATGGGCTGGCTTGGTGTGATTTTCATGCAGTATTAGTTTAATTGTTTTTATTGAAGAAATGTCACTGACAAAGTTCTGCTAGTTCGTGGATGAACTGTTTTAATTTCCTGTAGAATCTTCACAAGAAAGTCCTTCATTATTTTGTCATCTAAAAGCTTTTATAGTGAAGCAGCAAAATAAGTAAATATCAGGTTTGCTTCAGCAGTAACTTAACAGGACTCCTATAAGGCTGAAAGTCAACACGAAACGGTAAAATAAAGCAAATATCTAATGTAAAAAGGGGACACTGGAGTGAAACTAATTTCCAAACCACAGAGATTCAGTCAGAAGCTACAAAAGTACTGAGAGATGGACACAGAGAGACAGCAGGGTTGTCTGCCATCAGTCACCGCTACCTGCTTAGAGTTGGTCAGGTGCCCTTTTGCCCCTCTGTTTCGCAGAAGGTCCAGCATGTTAAAACTGACAAAGGAAAAGGCATGGTTTCTGTACTTGTCTAGTTTTGCCTTGTTCGCCTCATGTCTAATTTTCGCCTAGATGCACTTTCTGGTACTCACATTTGGCACAGATGGATTTAATCTGAATCGGTAGAAACTTAATTAAGATAGTATACCCTTAGTACCCAGTTTTGTACCAACCCTTGATGTCAGGACCCTCTTAAAAATGACATAATGCATCTCAAGGGACTTATCCTATTAACGACAACAGAACAAACTTTCAAAATAAAAGCAGAGACAGAGAATGTGAATGGATGTATGAAGAGCACAAGGACAGAGAAAACACGAGGTGAAAGCTCTGCGCCCAGTTTCGTAGTCCACCATCTATAGAATAATTATAACAACGAAGCAGGGCACAGACACTCAAGCAGGCTTGATAGTTCTCACAATAACACAATGAATAACCCATTTTACATATGTATGCGTTCACAGTATGATCCAGTACTCTTAGTAAAAGTGATTGGAGAAAAAGGGGAATAGATTGCCAAGATTTGTGATTGTTGTCCATTGTTGAGTTTTGACCTAAAGGTGAAAGATGCAGAGTGCAGGGCTGTCAGGTTAAAATACTAGATAAGGTGCAGCATTGAGGAAATTGCAGAAACTGGCCAGTGATGTGAGATAACTTTTGCAACAAGAATATGCAATAATCTTCCACTGAAAGAGTGATTGTAAGCGTTTTTCCACCCTCGGCTGTGGATAAATGTCTGTGGAGCAGAATATCAGTAGTGCTTTTTATAGGATTCCTGTTTTCATGACAGTTACCTCCAAGAGTGCAAAGAAACTGAACCCTTTTTGAGGCAAAGTAGATGACATTTTTGGACTGCTTATTTATATATTGCCTGCTACCAATTGCTTATTGGCTACACACATACTGTAGCTCTCAAAAGCACTGATGCTTTTGGCAAATGAATGGAACTGTTCTACCCCTTCCAGTTGGCTTTTCAGTAAAGTGCTTTAGATATTTTTAAAAAACACATTTTTTCTTAAAAAGAACTCAACTCAGCAGCTTTGTCAGCTTAAAGCTAGTGAGCTCATGGGTGAAACAACTTGGGTATGAAGTCTTGTATCTGGCTGCATGATCACATCATGAGCAATCTGTAAGATTAGTGACTTAATAAAAGTGTAAAGATTTTCACAACCAGAAACAACTGGCTGTGTTTGGGCGATTTAAATACAGCTGAACAGTGATGTAACATAACCACAGCAGATCACATATCGTTATCATTTAAGAAAGCTCTTTGTGTTTGCCTTCAACATGCATATAAACTTTTGTACATTGTTGGCTTTGCATTGTCAGTAGGCCCAGTGTCCATGGACAGGAATGGACATCCTGTGAGTGTACGTTTTAATAGGAGATGAGTAGAATTTGTTCTTTTTAGGAATTTTTAATGTTTAGATATTTAAGTATTATTTATTTAAGTCTTATATTTAAACCTTTAAAACCCAAGCAATTAGTTTGATTTCCTCTGAAAACATGGCTAAAAAGGCAACATGTAACTTTGCAAGAGATGTCCCCAAAATTGCTAGAAATTACATAAAGCGGATGAGAAAATTACTTTAAAATTAGTTAAAAAAAGAGACAAAGATATTAGTAAATAAATATTAAAATGTTGATTTTTAATTTTAATTTTTTATTTAAATGTAATTACATTAGCATTTGTAACCCTTTTTTTTAAAGCCTTTCCCTTTTTTTCACCATTTTTAGTTTTAGGTAATTTTTTTGTAACTTTTAGGAACCTTCACTGATCTCAAGCCATATGCACTCAATTAAAAAATGACTGGTTACATTCTGTAATGAGGGCACACAGCCCCTGCTTGATTAGTGCATGACTAATGTGTGACTCATCATCATCAAGTGCATGAATAAATACATATTATAAACTCCTGTGGCTTTATATAAATAAATGGTCTAGTTGCTCGTAGTTTTATGGAATTACTGAGCATTTAAAACCATTACTCATAGACAGTTTATGAACCCGGAGATACAGTTCACTCATAAATGTCAAATTAGCTGGAAAAAAATTAAGTGGACACAAAGGCTTTCGGGCCATAATGCCCTTAGTGAGTGAGTAAAACATGATTTCTCTTTTCACACACAAAGTATGATCAAGGCAGACAGTAAATGTGTTTGTAATATCATTTTGAAACCGCTGATTTAATCTGAATTTCACAGTGTCACAATGTCATATTCAGCTATTTTTTGCCTGATTGGTTGTGCTGAGATTGTCCGCCTCCTGCATGTTGTTATCAGCTTGCCAGGAAAGGATGAGAGGCTGGGTACAGGAACGGAGAAAAGATAGTACGTGGACAGAGGGAGAAGGGGATAAAGGTTTATAGAGATACATGCAGGAAAAGGAGGGATGAGTGAGGGAAAGAGAGATGTCCAGTAAATTGGTGAGAAAGATCAGCCATCCAGATCTAATATGGACTGTGGGTCTCTGGGCTCACCAGGCGCAGCCTATCAGCTACAACATAACAAACACTGGATTATTGGTGTGCATGGATGTGTGTGTGAAGACATATGTGTGTGTGTGTGTGTCTTTGTGTGATTATCTCTTGTAGCTGGTCCAGCTCACTGTCTGCCACGCTGACTTTCTGGCCTGCACACTGTGCGGCAGATGGAGAGTTAGAGAAACTTTGACTTTAGAAGTTATGTGTTCTTTAACAAGGCTCTCACAACAAAACAGCAGACAACAGTAATTAAAACTGTGTAACCTTTTACACCTCCCCACTATCACACACCTATAAACACAATGGTAATATGTGTGGGCACTGTGTGTTGAAATTTATACAGCTTGCAACCCACAGCAACACCACTGACATTTAAATACAGATTGCAATATTGTACGTATTGGATTGTGCTGCCTTCAAACATGTTTGCATACAATGAAGCCGGGGTCACATGACTTGACCTTTTTACAGGTCATCAAACCTGCTGATCGATCCAGAAAATGTTACCTTGTAAACAGCCAAATGGAAGTTTCTATTGAAGGTTCAGTTTGTAGGATTTAGGAGCATCTATTGGCAGAAATAGAATACAATATTTATAACTATAATTCTTTTTTTTCCCCTGAAAATAAGTATTGTGTTTTTGTTACCTTAGAATGAGCCGTTTATATCTACTTTATATCTACTCCTACAGAGAACACCTTGTTGTTTTACAGTAGCCCAGAATAGAAAAAAATGTCTTACGTGTCTGTGTACTTGCAACACAAGTACTAGTATAAAAATATTTAGGGTTGCAGTGTTAGTTAATGCAGAGTATTGAAGTAAATCTTGGGTTGGTTGATGGGCATCAGCTGTTTCATTCATGCTGTACAGTCACTGGCTCATTCATCAACTGCGTGACAGAGAAAAACATATTAACACTTTTTTACTTGCTGATTTTGGCCTTTTCATGTGGTTTGTTAATGGTAACAGGAAGATAAAATAACACCAGTCTTATCCTTTAAATTGTTGTTGGCAGGTGATTAAGTAAATAGTTGCCATCATTCTTAACTTTCTCTTCCTCCTTTTGTTATCCGTTTGTGAGTGTTAAAGCCGGATATCCAAAATTTCAAGATGCTAGGGATTTCGATAATGCATTCTCTTTTAGCCCCATCATCTAGTGTATACAACTTCACAATGACTACAATTGTGTGATGTCTGAGCAGCCCTCACACAGTACGGTTTGAACAGTCTTTTAGTCTGAAACAATCTTTAGAAAAGCAGAAATCATCCCTCTCAGCATTGCCACAGGGTCTAAACAAAAACCCAAAGCTTTACCACCATTTTTCCGCTGGCTGTAAAAGGAAATAAACTGTAAGACAGAAGAGCTCACAGAGTATGTATGAAATGGGAAAAAGCAAGAAAGAAAAGAAAATTCACAAAGACACTTTCCTCAGAGAAAACATTCAAATCTACATCAGAGGGAGAAAAACAGCCAAACAGGCCTTTTTGATGATCCATCACCAGCTCTTAATGGTCTTCCTCCATTTCTTTCCCCTTTCTTTCTTTCTTTCTGTCAGATTTCATCAGCTGGCCCTTCCCGGAGCTGGTCTCTTGCTTTCAGATTACACTACTCCCCAAAGGCCGGGCCCTCCTCTATCATCTTCCTCTGTATCCCCTACTCTCGTCTGTCTTCTGCTCTCACAGGGACCACAGTCTCCCCTCAGTCCTGTCATCTCAGGCCCCTATCTCCTCTTCTTTCTTTTCCCTTTCCTCCCTCCAAAGACTGGACCTGTGCCTCAGCCCCTGCTGCTCCTCCTCCCCAAAGAGGAAAGTTCAAAGAAAACTTTTCCATAGTCAAACTGAGCCATAGCAAAACCATATGGAGTTTTATTTCTATTAGTTTTGCTTTGTATTCACCACCAAACAAAACCCTTTTAATGTTCCCCTCAAAGGACCCATAAACTGTTACTGTTTCCATTTCATTAAGTCCAGATCTCATCATGGAATAACAAAAATGACAGATTCAATCCTTGATGCCTGAATAATTATTGCCTGCGCTTCACACTGTCACTAGTTGGGTTTCCATGCCAGATTTGCACAAAACGCATTTTCGAAATATCTATAGACCACAATTGCACAATTACTGTGTTTCTAATGAGTGATTTTATGTGACTCTCTTGTGATGACATTGCAAGAAGCATGGCGATGAATGTTCAAAACATTAGCAGGTTTATTTCTAATGCAGCGGCCGCACTAGCCGTCGGTATTTCCAATTGAAGGTGATGTTGGCGTGTTATGCAAGTGATAATAAAAAGGCAAACCCATTATATGTGGGAGCTGGGTCACAAATCCAAAAACCTTCAATCAGGATTTTCTCACGGACACGTGTGTTTGTAACTGCTTGAACTATGAATTATTTCAAGGCGCGTCTTCACCACTTTTCTTTTCCTAAACCTAACCACAGTAATTTAACAATAATTACGTAACTTTACGCGAAGGACCCGCTGTTATCCGTGGGGTACTAATTTGCTGTATATAATATGAACTGCTATGTTTTAATTTTCATAGAATATCATACAAACTGTTGTGTGTAATTTTTTTGTAAGGTATCATACGAACCGTTGAAGGTCGTCCACCCCGAACTTTACCTATGTATGAAGTTCGGGGATGACGACTGGCCCTATAAAACATCTAGCACAGGAGACCGCTGTACATTTCTCGTTTCTCCCTGAAATTCAAATGTCTTTTTAAAAATTGTATACATATATACGAAATGTCACAACTACCAAAACAAAGACGAGAAAATATGACGAGGCATCCCAGCAACCATTGTTGGGATGGTAATGTTTTGTCTCTGGCCAAAAAAGCTGTCCTAGTCAAACACCAAAAACTGTATAGTTGTAGCAGGTCTTGCTGCCACCGTAAATTTCCTTAGAGCAAAACACTGGTGCAACAGTCCACTTACAGAAAATGCTCTTTTGTTGTGATTACAAACACTTACAACACGAGGACACAACTCTTCAGCATGCACGTCTGGTTGTCCAGTTGCTCCAGAACTTCCAGCACAGTTCAGCAAACAGTATCAGCCGTCATACAGCAAACAAAGTACGACTGATTCTGATATGCTGCAGTCATTTGAGGACCAGCATGCTACTGCATTTAAATGGAGAGTATCATGAGACAACAAGCACCAGCTGTGCTAATCAAGTCACCTGGCAGTGCTCTCATCTCCACTGAGTCATCTCCACCTCTCTCTCATGCAGCTGGATGCCAACCATGCTCACCTCCACACTGGTTATGAGGCATGCAGATGGGGCTGTTTCTTTGGCATCCAGTGATGGTCCAGTCAGATCCTCTCTTAAAAACCAGGATGCAAATGCATGCATCTCTGTATTTTTGTAAATACAATATTCCCCACAAACATAGAAAAGTTGAATAACTGTTGTTTGTTAACTGGCCACCAGCTTGCTGTTCTTCCTGGGTGTCCTAGTAATGTTGAAATAAAATATGAACACAGCAAGAGTATTTAGATATTCTGCTCAAGTTTATTTACATAGTCTCCAATCTAACATTGACCAAAACCATTTCATGACCCAATAAATTGTCAGACAGCCACACTGTGGATTCAAGCCATGTCCAAAAACTCAAAATACTCAGCCATTTTTAAAAATATATATTTAAAAAAACTTTTGCATATTATGTACATCAGCTTGTACATTATATTCCTGTCTCAGTATTTTAAGCCTGTTGTGTTTGCAGGAGAATCTTTGTTCATCAAGATATGTTGTTTAATTTGGAGGAGTTATTGTTCAGTGATGTTTGTCCCCGTTACCGTTTACAATCCAAAAAATGGAAGATTGGAAAAAAAAGGAAAAGTCTGCAATGCCAGTTTTATTCCAACAATAATGATCAAACTAAATTTTAAATCAACACTTTCCTTGCTGTGACAGATGATTTCATGCACAATCATTGCTGTGTTTAACATTTAAATTTTCAAATCTGCACTGGAAAGATTTGGGTCATCCAAAATGAGCCGTTAATGAAAGTGAACATCATTGGGTTAAATATCAATATACTGGCCGCACAGCTGAGTGATATACACTTAATATTGGAAAATCAACTCTGACTAGCAAGTGTGTACATGTGAAGCTTACAAAGACAACACTGGCTCTTTAATGAGAAGAAAGAAACAATAATTGTGGCAGCACATGGAGAGCTAGAATGAGGAAAAATGAAACTTAGAAAATGATGATATGCACTGAAACAAACAAATGAATAAAATAAGCTGCTGGACGCCCACAGCCCATCAACTCGGAGCTCTTTACTTGTCACTTTTTGATGCGTTTGATTTTGTTTTGATTTCATTTCTTTTCACCTGCTGTGCTGAAGTGTTTTTCTTTCTTCCTGCTCTGCTGTTCTTGTGTTAGTTTCTTTCTTCTTTTCAGTCCTTCCCTCTCACCTCCTTTCCTCATCTATCCATTTTCTCTAATCTTGTTCTTGAGCTTCTCCATTTGTTTCTTCTCTTCCACCGTTTTATCCCCCTGTTCATCCCCTCTTCATTCCATGCTTCCTCCTCTTTAATCTCATCCTCTTCCCTTGTTTCCTTTTCTGCCCTATCTAATTCTCTCATCCCTTCCCTCCTCTTTCCACTCTCTTTTATCCTCCATGAGACAAAACAGCTCAAGAGATGGAAAAAGTGCAGTGGGAAGGACAGAGACAAATGGGCTGAATGGGGGATGAGAGGTAGAGAGACATTACAATAGAAAAAGAAAGAGAGTTTCCATTTGGTGTCTCATTTCGCCCAGTGGTGCGATCTTGCTGGCTCAGCCCTTGGGGCCTTTAATGACCAGTACTAATGAAGCTCCCTATCTTCATTACACACACACACACACACACACACACACACACACACACACGCACATGCACACACATGCAGGTGATGAACACATGGATGGAAAAACACACACGTGTGCCGGTGCATCTTCTGTCTCTATATCTTTCTATCAAACTCACAGGCAAATATGCGCACCCGAAGAGCACCGGGGGCTTTTAGTATTGTCGAACATCATTACGGACAAGACCTAAAGCTTTTAAGAATCAGTGCAAAACAAAAGTGTGTGTATGTGTGCACTGTTTCCATGAATTATGAATACAGCTTTTTTAATTGAATATTAGATGATCAAAAAAAAGGCAGCAATTTAATAACAGAACAGGTGACATATTTTAAAAGTACCATTTGCAGGCTAAGCACTTCAGCTGAATCATTTGTTTTTAATGCAGAAGCAGCAACTCATTTTAGGATTTCTCCCCATTTTAACATTTTGATTTCTGTAACTTTCAATATTGTCCAAAGTGGACTTTGATGGTAACTGTCCATTTGCAGCAAAACAAAACAACATTTTACGACGAAAAAAAGCTCTGCTACTGTTAAAAATTGGTATTTAATAAAACATCAAGACCTGCTGAAAAAATGCATGCTTAATAGTTTTGTATTATAACATATTTGTGTCCCATCATTGATGTTACCTCCTTGATTTACAGTTACATAATTAACGTACAGTTACAGAGATTAGGTTTAGGCAAGAAAAGTTACTATGTTTTAGGAAAAGAAACATGGTGACGACGTAACTTAAATTGATCCGAAATTCACTCAAATTCACATGATTCTGAACACATCTCCAGGGGAAAGTCCCGTGGGGGAAAGTCTGGATTTTTGTGACCCATCCACCACCTCAACCTCCCTCCTTTCAAGACCGCTCAGGTCTGCTTCCTCGTTTACTTCTATCAGCGCATTGATCATGTGATCACAGCCTTTCAGATTATGCAGGATATGTATGAATTTGGGAGTATTACTCTTCATAGATAAATGTGGGAACAGTTTGCCAGAACAGCCTGATTAATTGACATATTAATAAAGAAATCCACGTGCAGACGTAGGCATGTGTGCACAGAATCAAAAATTAAGAAGCATAAATACTACATGCAGTATGTGCATGTGTGCACATGAAAATGTCTCTTTTGTGCTCTGAGGTTCAACAGCACATGATCACCACTGCCCCCGAGGCAGAAAAACATCCTCTGTTCTCCGCTGTAATGGGGACCGCAGGGAGTGGACAGGCGAAGGAAAACAGAGGGGATGGAAGAAGCCTAGGGATTCTGGGAACAAGAATTAATGGAAGACAGAGGGAGACAATGATAAAGAGTGGGAGGCTGATGGATTGAAGATTCAAAGCGGGGAAGACAGGAAAAGGAGGAACGACAGAGAGCGGAGAGACCCTTGAATCTCAGACACGAAAGATATGTGAATTTTTATGCACCAAGAACAATTTCAGTCTGCATAAATGTTTTTCCAACCCTACAAACTATTCCACTACTCAGAATGAATGACTCATGTTCAGTGGCATTGGTCAGTACCAATGCAGGAGGTAGAGTGACATTTATGTGGTCTAAAAATAATTGATGTGAAGGTCTGGATGGTGAATGTGTGTCTTGGCTAGGGCTGAAACGATTCCTCGAATAATTCGAGTAACTCGATTACAAAAAATGATCGAGGAATTTTCTCTGCCTCGAGGAATCGTTTAATTTTGCCAGCTCAAAGCATGGTATTTCGCCCGGACTACTTTTAATGCGGCACAACGCGCTGACGTCACGCACGTAAAGGAATAAAAAAGAGGCGGCGGATATGTTTGGTTTTAACCACGGATGTAGAGGTAAAGATGAAGAAGGCGACGAAAGCGAAAGGCACAAAGAAAAGGCAGAAAATGTCAAAAGTGTGGGAGCATTTCAAGCTGGACACCAAGGCGAACACTGCTGCGTGTATTCACTGTAAGACAGCGCTTGCATACCACAACAGTACGTCTTCAATGCTGCAGCATCTCCACCGAAGGCCCCCTGTTTACTCCGAGAGCGGAGGACCGTCACCGGAGACAAGGCAAAATGAAGTTAACGTAGCGCTAATTAATGAGATTAACGTTACTGTACTTTGCTAACATAACGTTAGCCCTGCGGAGGGCTAGGTTTCTATTAATTATGACTACTGTCGATGCGTGGCTAACGTGCCTTTCATACAGGCTTTATTTAATCTGTAAAAACACAGCGCTGCAGAGTGATGAGGGTGGAAAATAAAAACATAATAAAGCTAACTGGGTAGTTAAAAAAGGAAACCAATGGTTCATTGTTAGGTGAAATGTCTTATTGTCTCATGTATATTTATAATTGCTCTTTCACTAAACAAAAATATGTTTTATCCGATTACTCGATTAATCGATGGAATTTTCAGTAGAATACTCGATTACTAAAATATTCGATAGCTGCAGCCCTAGTCTTGGCATTTACTTCTGACACTTGCAGTCTAAATTTATGTCTTTTCCAACATCACTCATCTACATTAACATCGTTTTAATGTAACCAAAACAATAATCTTAACAAAATTTTAACAAGGATCATTACTTTCCTTAAACAAACACAGGAGAGTTGCCAATGAATTTTCCGGAATACTTGGTCCGATATGATAAAGAAAATCCAGATAGCGTTTTGTTGCTCCCAGAAATGGCTTTTCCCATGTGATACAGAATAAATAAAATAATATGATCAAAGTGCACATACAACATTCAGTGCATATCCTGACAAGAATGTTAATATCGAACTTTTCCGCAAAAACCCTGGATTTACATCCAGTGCCAACATTTTTAAAAATGCCCGCTTTGTACAGTATTTGCACAGGGATGGTATGAATAAGGTTAGGTTTAGGCAACAAAGGACTGTGATTATTTCAGAAAAAAACCCATCATGGTTTGACTCGGGATTCGTACAGAAAGGGAACACTGGCCTCCTGAGTGAAGGTCCGTTGTACGTTGGACCCGCCTGTCCTATAGTAGATGTTTCCAAGTCTGGACTCCGGTCCGTATCCAGACTTTGAGGGCAAGTCAATCCAGACTCAGCCCACACTTGGTATTAGGAGTGATGTAATACAATGTAATGAAATGTGAAGTTTTAATCTTAGTCACGAATTGTTAGTTTTGTAGAGTATAGTCTATTTGGGAAAGTTACAGCAATGCTGGCCTGAGATAAAACCTAAAACGTATTTGTTTCTGTGTTTGACATCGTTGTCATGGTTTCTAACCAACCGTATTGATGAAGACCTTTAGGAGGAGGACCCATGCATCCTTAGCAAAGCATTAATACGTAATAAGTAACGTAATAATATTTGAAATAGAAAATGCACCTTTTACTAGAACAGCAGTGACCTGCAGTCCATCAGCCTGCATTGTAACAGGGCCATTTCAGCCAAACACGTTCAACTAGGAACAAATTAAATTCCTACAGTTCCTTAGAAGCATAAAAAGCAAAACAAACGTACAGACCAGAGGGAGGTAGAGAAGAAAGTATAGGAAGGAAATTTTAGAGCATAAGTGAAGAATGAAATAAGAGGGAAGCAGTAATACAGAGGCAGCGGGCAAATGGAAAAAAAGACTTAAGTAATGAGGGAGTAGGGCCAGCAACAGGAAATAGACTCTGAGCAGTTGACAGAGAGGAAAAGGAAAGGTTTAGACATACTGAGACCTGGATAATTAGCCTGGGAGGCACAAGAGCCTTCGTTTAAATCACCATACTATGCCTTATTAGCTCAATACGGCTCCCCTTAGATCCCTGCAGCATAGACGCACATCTCATATCCTGCCGCTCAAATTCAGCTCTCAGGTGCAATTTACAGCCCTCGCCTTCACTCTTTCACTCTGGAGTTGATGGAGCGATGAATCCGGAGGTTTCTTTGCAAAATCCTTGAGATTCAGACCAGTGTCAGACATCACAGTCACCACACAGAAGTCAAATCTTTTCAAGTGATTCAAAGTCTAATATTGCTCTTATGAGTGACTGTTAGAGGGTGGGGCTAAATCCTGCCCCTGTTACATTAACCCTTTAAATCCTCCGCAAATTGACTTCATTTCTTTCAAAAACATAGGAAAATGGCAATGAACAACTTATCAAAATATGACCTAAAATTAACAAGAAATTAGAAAAAAAGTATATATTTTTTATATATATATATGTGTTTTTTTTTTTTTTTTTTTATCAATTTCATCTCTTGTTCTTTCAAACTCATTTTTAAGTTATTTTCTTTTTACCATTATCCAATTCATTAAAATTTGCTGGATGTTTCTTGGCAATTTGTTCATTGACTTTGTTCCCGTGTTTTCAAAGAAATCAAACCAATTTACCACTCTGGGAGTGTGTCAGAAGCCGAGTGTTGCTTGTCCTATTTGGTAGACCTGCGTATTTGGGTGATTTGTTCAGAATCTTAAAAAATCCAGCTTTGAATTCCATGCATTAAAAATGTATGGCTGTATTTTAATTATTAGAAATACACTCACCCACATAATTATATTTCACATTTAGTGTTAGCAGGAAAACTTGATCTGCTGTGTGCAACATGTGGGTGCGTGGGATGCTTCAGAAACCCACAGACTCACAGACAGGAGTCAGAGTAAATTGGACATGAGGTTGTGAAGCTGAGCTCTAATCTATAAAAGCTTTACAAAAAATGTGTAACTGTGTTGGCTAATTTAACTGTTGCGATTGTTGAGCTTTTACCCAAGGCATCCAGTATATTTCTGTTGTCAAGATTATTTCCTTACCTAAAAATGTTAATGATAATTAATACATTTTATTTTGGTCATGAGTGAAACATAGCTGCTTTCAAGCCACATAAATTTGACTTCAAATTTATATATCAACACAGTGATCTTGAGTGTGCTTCAAGCCTATTTCACCTAAATTTCTTTGCCAGATGGGGAAGCTATTCACCCTTTTAACTGGAAGTTAATGCATCTTGTTAAAAGTGTCACATTTAATTTGACACAGTGAGAATTATGGTGGTTAGTTAAAGGTTGTGGTTTGCAGATGAGAGTTAATTTAGGTGAAGGAACATCGAACAGAAGTGTTTGAAGTGATACCTTCAAAATAATGAGAGAGAAGCATCTAATATTCTCTGTGTTTCCAAAAAAATGTTGGATGTGATGAAATATTTCGTAATGTTCCGCAGTTTGTTTTGACACTGTTGTTTTTACACTGTTTGTGAATGTAAACCTGTGATGATAAACCTTTCCTAAATGACTATAGGGACAATCAGGCGCCAAAAATGTGAGCCAAGTGAGAAAATACCATTTATGATGTTATAATGCTTGAGAGAAAACCCAGTGACTAAACTTTTTTTTTCAGCTTTTTGAGCATAAGAAATTCAATTATGTACAACAAACAGGCAGCGCTCCCTAATGAGTGTGCTTCCAAATTACATCCACGGATGTGCCTAGAATAACCTTATTAAGAGAATCCATTTGATGGTTAAGACGCGTGCTGCGTGCTGGGGGCACTGCAAAAAGAAATGTTGCCATTTCAAATCCCAAAACAAGACAGAGGCCAATTATAAAGTAAAAGTTAATGAGACACATTCTCTTCTCCTTCAGCTGCTAATTGTCCCAGCAGAGCTGTGCAGTGTCCAACAGTAGAGGACTGGAGTGGTACATTCAGGCTCCCAGCTGGGAGTAAGGGGAAATCTATAAATCTAAACTCAGGGTTTAGCATAGCATTAGCCTCCTTAAGATGAATGGGATGAAAATATATGATTTTTTTGTTCTTCAGACACTAATACCATCATCTTATTTGTTGATTCACACTTAAATCCATTAAAACCTGTCATAAAAGTCATCTTGTTATTCCAAATACATTAACCTTGCGTGATTATTCTCTTCACTGAAAGTTCTGGATCCAATTGAGTGAAGAAGAAGTGAATTTCCATAAGCCTGTAGAGTGACAGATATTTCTTTTCATGTGAGTATGTCTACATGATAAATGCACCAACAATCCACTGACGGACACTTAACCAAGCAGCTGAAGCAATCAAAGACACGTTGGCAATAAAATGGATCGCTAGGCCCCAGAGACGATGCAAATAAATTTTCATATTTTTGCTTAAATTATCGAGAAAGACAAAGTGAGTAGGCTGCTGAAAGACATTTTGTCAAAGCCCCAAAAGGTGGGTAATGTGGCCATAAAATCATACCACCATATTTATGGGTATTTTTGCCAGAACAATATTCTTAATGATATGACAAATTACTGAAAAATGTATAAAAAGTTATTAGATCCAAGAGCATACAATTCCAACAAAATAAGTGTTATAGGTTTACCTGTCAGTGTAAAAATAACAGTTTGCCATCAGGTCTTTAGCACCCCCCCCCCAAAACTTATTATAAATGATGTCTTGTTTCTTTATTTTGTAATTAAAAACAGTGTGCCAGGAATTTCCTGCTCAGCCATGCTTGTTTCTGTTGCGCGTAATGGTATGATGTCATAATGTTTCCAACTTGGAATATTGCCATTATCATGATATGATTATTGAAAATCATATTGAAAGCTATACCGTTATGTGAACGATATGATATGGCACACCCCTAAAAGACACATTTTCATGGTAATTGCACTTGAGATATAAATAAATTGAGGTTATCTTTTGCCAATATTAAAAAATGCCACTATAGCCAAAAATTCATGCCAGTAAAATCTGAGCAGTTTTCCTTTTTCATCTGCATTTGTGGCCTTTAAACCATATCTGTACACCGTCTGTGTCAGGTTGCTTTGTGATTAGGCTCAGGCACAGAACGCAGACAAAAATGCAGGTGTAGTTTAATGGGTTTATTGTCATAGTGTAGATGGAGACAGGTTGAGAAGATCACAGAGAGAACAGGTGATATGGAGAGCGGCAAAGCCGTGTGGCAGGCAGGCAAGATGGGTAACTGAAACACCTGAGCACAGGGAACACTCATTAATACTGGAAACAACAACAAGAGGAAAACTATTCTCAAACATATGAAAGCTTAGCCTGAGGGTGGCTTTGATTTGATTGCAGGAAGGTGTGTTGGACAGCTGGTCCAGGTGAGCGAGGTTACAGGAATGACACAAACAAACACACATATGGAAAGATTAGGGGTTGGTAACACAGGAAAACACAAGGGACAAACAGGGGCGTGGCTGTGGCTGTGACAATGCAGATATGGCCTTTTCACAAAACGTTGCTGTCTGTACAGTAGACAGAAACTTTTGACATTCTTGCTACACATCCAAAGAAAAAAGAGGACAAGGGCTGCGGCATTCACTTTTGCTCAAAAGTTATAAAACCTATAACTACCAGAATGCACTGTGTCACACCAGAACAAGAGACAAAAACAAATCATCTGGTAGAGTTAAACTCTAATCTAAAATCTGTCTCTGAAAATAGACAACACAGTAACAATATGTTGGTTCATTTTTGATCAGCCCTGCCAAGTTTTACAGTATTTTCAGGCTCTGATTTTTTTAATTTTTTTTTTTTTTTTTACAATACAGGAAACCGTATAGCACCCACTTCCTGTTCACAAGTTCTGGTATTACAGCTAAACAGGACACTAAATTATGTTTCTGAAGACATTTTGAGTGAGAAATGGGCAATGCAGTGACGTAATCTTGGTTTATATTTCCTCTGCACATTTTGCAGTTTGATTTTAGTTTTTTCAGCCTTTGTTTTAAATGAAACAGTATGGTGCCCTGTTCACAAACTCTCATATTACTGTTAAATTGCACTAAAATGTTTTTGAGAGAAAGAGAGAGTGAGGGCTGAGCCTCTCTTTTGATCTACTTCTATGCTCTTTAGGTGTGTTCTGAATATAATCTGACACTCTACACTTAAATGAGAGTGTTTTTGTTCGAAGAAACAGAGCGTTCTGTTTGCACGTAAATTTTCAAACCACTAAGTTAATCATACCCTTAACTTTGCTTGGTGTTCTGCATTTAAACAGTGCTCTGTTTTTACCAATGGTCCAGTTTGTGCCGGAGTAATGAGTATTTCCCAGTGCATGAGAGCTAGTACAATCTGTTGTTCACGCAGTAGTCCAAGAGCCAGCGAATGCAACAGCCCTTTTTTCAGTTTTCTACGTTTATGTAGCACCTTTTAAAAAACTTTCTAGCATCTTTCTACTACATTGACAGTCCAGTTATACTGAAAAGATAATCTTTCCTTCTGTGAAATATCCTTTTTTACCATGTAAAAGACTCATTGAGGTAAAAATCATATTTTCAAGAGAGACCAT
This sequence comes from Plectropomus leopardus, assembly GCF_008729295.1. Taxonomy (NCBI): domain Eukaryota; kingdom Metazoa; phylum Chordata; class Actinopteri; order Perciformes; family Serranidae; genus Plectropomus; species Plectropomus leopardus. Next base: position 2,618,026 of record NC_056466.1, read on the forward strand.
GTACCAAGAGGGCAGCACAGAGACAGTGTTACAATAAAAAAACTGCAGTACAGACAACACAAACAGGCCAAGAAAACTATCAATTCAAAACCCTGAATACTCCAACAGTTCAATAGAAACAGAATCCCATGCGGACAATAAGATTTAGGGACTTTTGTTATCCATTTTGTGACAGAACGCATAAACTCAGCGGGCTCTGAATGATCCCAAATCAGCTTTTCTTGCTTTGCGATCTGATGAGCGAGACCACATCCTTATCTGTTCACAGTAGTATAGTAAACTCAGACTGTTTGCAGCTCTGCATGACAGTTCGTCTTTGATAGCAGTCTGTCGTATTGTAGTACAGCATGCAGCTGTACAGTCTGCGTGTGTGTGTGCGCGCATGCGTGTGTGTGTGTGTATGCGTGTGTGTGTGTGTGTGTGTCAAAAGGTATTTTTAAGTGTGTACAGTGTGAGTCCATTATTATTCCCCTTGTGCTCCACCTGCCATATGCATGATTACCTTCTAATCTCCTTTGTATGTCATGGTGACACACCCCCTACCCACACACACACGGACACACACACACACGCACACACACACACACAACTGTCTTAGCTCTTCCATCCCTGCTCCCTTTTTCTTTCTTAACTTTTATCTCACCTAATTGTTATAGCACTCTTTTCCTTTTTTCTCACCATGTCTCTCTTTTTTCGCTATTTCTCTCTCTCTTTCTCACTCTTTCTTTTATTCTTTCTGTCCTTCCTTTATCTTCTTCCCTTTCTTGCTAAAAATCATTCTCTCGCCTGGAAAGAAATCCGGATGTATACGTGTAATGAGAAAGTTTAAGTCCCTCAAAGAGGATTGTACCATAGCTTGTAAAGAGCTAATCTCACACAGTGTGAATGTGTGTGTGTGCGTGCGCATCAATGTGTGTATGTGTGTTTTTCAGTGCGCATGCATTTGCATATCTTTGAAGAGTGTGTGTCTGTTTTTGCATTTACTGTCATTAAATTTTCTCTTTGCCCTGTAGCTGTTTCATTTTGACAAATTTTCTTGACTGTCAGCAATGTTGCTACTTAAAGTGAAATCCCACCTGCAATTTATTGTATTTGGTAAAACATTATGAAGAAGAGATTACTTTATTGTATTTTGAGTGTATTAATTTGTTTACACATTGTCCAATTATGCAAAACCAGGGATTCTAAACAGAAGTTACATGGACTCTACAAGTGGCCACAGTATTTTTTTGTCCTCTGACAGCCAGACTTTGTTTGATTGAAGAGTCTGTGCTTCATGGCGCCTTAACTTTGCTCTTCTTTTGCAGTATTTCTACTAGTTAGAGGCTATAGGAATTAAGATGAAATGTGTAATTTAAGCCTAACTTACTTACATTTACATATGAGGTTTTATCAGCTGTATTGTCTAGTATAGTCTACCTCTCAGTCTCGATCAACCGGATGGCAGATGTGTTACATGTTGACACAGATCTCCATCTATCCCTCCATTTACTTTCTAATGTTTAACTGGATCTTCGTTAGGGTTTTCCTAGGTCAGATGGGATCTATAGTCCATGCATTACCTTCTGGATCTCCCCTGTGGTGTCCTCCGAGTATTAAGCATCTGCAGTACCCCCAGAAGACCCCCTTTCAATGCAAAGTTGCAGCTACTCTACACTTACCTCATTATGGATGTCCTTACCCTTTGCCCAAGGTTGATCCTCGATCTTTACCCAAAGGTCATGACCACTGGTGAGGGTTCTCCTCACTGGTTGGGTTGGTTAGGTTTAGAGAAGTGAGATTGGTTAGGGTTAGGGTAAGAATTTCATGGTAAGCCAATCAAAAGGAGAGTCAGGCAGAGTAAGGTGTAGGTCACCTAACCTAGGAAATGCAAATTTGAGTCCTGGTAATGGTGGCAGCTGGTTTCCTGGAAGCCATTCCCTAGGCCAGTTGGGAAATATAGTCCCTGAATTATGTTCTGGATCTGCCCTGAGGTGTCCTCCCAGTGGTACGTGTCTAAAATACATCCAAGACGCACCTAATCAGGTGCCAGAACCACCTCAACTGCCTCCTCGCAATGCAAGTAGCAGCTACTCTACACTTAGCTCTTTATGGATGTCCTTACCCTGTGGCCAAGGATGACCAATGATCGTTACCCAAAGGTCATGACCATTGGTGAGGGGTCACCAAAGTACTTTACATCAGAAGACCATTCTGATGTGACCTGTCTTACACCAGTTACTCCATTAGCAAGTTTCCAAACATTATCTTATATCGTTTGCTCAGTAGTCTGCCATCGTTGTTATTGTTGTCATGACGTCACCATTCTAACAGGATCTGTGCATCGCCAGTTTACACAGCAAAAAAAGGTCTGGCATTTTCAAAAAATACACTCTGGAACCTGGTTTTAAAAATTTTCAGGCTCTCAAAACACCATTGTCATGTGAACAAAAGGCTAATCTGCAACAAAAGTGCAACGTTTCATCCAAGAACCCTTGCTGTGTAAAAGACCCCTTAGTGTTGGTTGTAGGCTACTTTTAAAATTGCCAGAATGTGATATAATGACAAATACTGGTTCAGCCAGTTTGCATAAATCAAATTTAAGTTCCTACATTGGACCACACTGGCAAAACTGAAAATTAACTGTAATTCATAGCGGCCGAGGCATCCATTCAAGGTGCCACCTATGAGTTCAATCAGCAGAGTATCATGCTGCTCTACAAAGGAAAAAGACCGACTAGTATTATCAGGATCAAATTAAAATAAACTAATATTTGGTTGAATCCAAACAAAACATTAGTTTTATTTTTTGCTACGCCTCAATACTGCAAATTTGAAACACCAGAAACAGCAACCTAATGTTTGGGTAAACAAAGCATTTTAAGTGCAACAAAACTAAACCAGAGAACCTTAAGTGCAATTATGGGATTTTGCTTTGGTTTCTCCAGAACTTCCCAACACACTTTTAGACAGGATATAGAAAATATTTTTCTGCATGATAGAGGAGGTCTTCATTATTCCAAAAAATGTTTAAAAAAAAGGTTATTTTGACTGAAGACTTTACCTTCGCACAGCAGCACCGATTTGCTGATTCTTATTCCAGCCACTTGACATGCAGCTGCAAACTGTCCAACTTCTTGCTGAATGTCCCTAAATGCCAGCAGAACTACATAATCTGACACAGAACTGCATTATACATTCAGATATCTCTGCTTTAACATCACCATATGAATAAAACTGAAAGAGTAAAGGCCCAACATTTTAGATATACTCCTTTAAATGTGCATGGTATTAACAAAACCAGATTTTTGTTTTTGAAAATCGGTCCTTGTGTCAAAGCATGCATGTAAAACTTGACTTGTAAGTGAGAAGTGAAGTTTTTCTTACCTTCCACATATTCTTTAATTACTCATCTTCCCTGCAGCCCTTTCAATTACCTTCACCTGGTCTTCCCTTGTTCTCTTAACACATCTCCATTTCAACAAGAAATTAGTCATTTATATGCATGAATATGTCAGGGGAACAGGAGTATTTGTTCCATCTCTTGCCAGGATGTTGTGTTTCTGACCCCTGCACTTCTCACTAATGATTCCTTGTAATGTTGGCAGTGAAAGAATTAAGCAGATCCTGTTGTTGCCCTCATTGTACGCCGCTCTACAGTAGATAACAGCTTCTGCGTAATGACTAAAATGTAAATGTGATCTAAGTCAGAGGCTGTTTGCTCAGATTGAATTGAAATAGGTGTAAATCACTATGACATTCTGTTTTGTTCCACCTGTGGTTCACAGGGCTTTCATTGATTTCATTGGTTTGAATTTGTTTTGGCATATAACTTTTAAATAGATGAAAAACAAGAAAGTGTAAAACTAGAAACATGATTTAATAATTGCATCAGTGTCAGAAACTTAAAAGGAGATGACAGCAAGATGGTATTTCTCTTTAACCCCTCAAGAGTCTCCAAGAAATTATGTTACTGTATTATTATAATTATTATTATTATTATGTCAGTAATACTTTAAAGGAAAACAAAATTGCTGCCAAGATTATGTTTGGTGGGAACTTTTTTCTATGGAAAGAAGTAAGAAGTCCCACATTTTTGTACTGCACTGTTGGGGGTGGGGGATGTTGGATAGATAATGGTTTGGTATAAACTTTAATAGAGTCTTGCCTTGGACTTTAAGTCACTGTTGACTTTTTCAATATTTAACCAGGACCATAATGTTTCTCAGACTTTATTTAAGTGGTTTGGAAAACCTGCATATATCTAAAACAAGTTTATCCATGCTTCTGGTCCTGTGAGCAGATATTGTACTTTAAGAGCAGATGCTGTAGAAAAACAAATAAACAAATGAAGTATGTTTTCAGGGAACCTGCTGCTGTTACACTCAGTATTAGAATATTCAGACTTGCCAGATATGCTTATTATCCGTATACTGAAAAAGATACGTAAAAAAATATGCAACAAGTACTTATTTCAAGTCACAGCATGAAACCTTTAAAGGGACTCTAATACTGTTTAATACATTCTGTTACTGTAACAAACATGGGCTCCTTAAAACATCATATCTAGTGTCTTTGAGGTATTTTCCCTCCAGAAATACTTTTTTTTCTTTAGTTGGCCTGCTGTCAGAACCCTGGAGTTGCAGTTTTGTTGTCAGTTAATACAAACCAGAGAACATAGTGTACTGTACCATGTTAACATGTGGTGGAAAAGTCAAGAAATAGAGACAGTAATTGTAAGTGACGTACCAACTGTGCTGCACTCAAGAAAACTGCATTTGAACATTGCACTTATGATCTCTCTCACGCTTACACGCACGTGCACACACACACACACACACACACACACACACACACACACACACACACACACACACACACACACACACAGAAGTTGAACAAAGAGTCCAAAAACAGAAAACTGAATTAAAGGGATCCGTAAAACTATATGGATGGAGCAAAACATCTTTTCCAAACTTTTACTCAACTGTCTATCTGTGCCCTATACAATGCCAGATTCTGTTGACAAATACAGTCACTTTACCTCGCTGAACATGGGAGCTGCTGTGGTCTACTTATTCTTTTTTGATGATTGAATGACTTTGGTGTTTTTAAATTAACAGTACAGACTCACCAAGGCCACACAATGACACAAATAAATCAAGGATCAAGGCTGGGTAAATTAGTAACTTCCGTGTTCAGCGAAATAAAAATTACAGTTTTTTCTGAGCCTATGACTGGATAAACAAGACTAGGATAAAACCATAAGAGTTGTGTGTGAGTATGTAAATGCAAGTTTTGATATAGAGTAGCTGTTATATGCAAACCCCTGTTACTTGCATTCATTAAAAAGCCTCTCAGTTTTGTGATTCCTCATTTCTTGTGGATGCATGCCAAACCAAAAGGCTTCCTCAAGCATTCGATTTAACCCAGGTTGAATAACTGATACACACACGGTCATTTGAGGAGTGACGTATCCCTTTAAGTTTGCATCAACTAAGCACCGAGGGATTAAAATCTTTTCTTGGTAGCTCTCTAATCGCATCTGTAGAAGGTGGGAAATGAGTCACCTCTCCACTCTTCCCCACATACTCCTCCTTCCCAGTCTGCAGGATCAAACCGCTGCCCTTTAGAGTAACACCATCCACATAATTATTATTCTCTCCCTCATTGTTCTCCTCTCGCCGGTATTCCTTGTTGAGCTTGTGAGCTGTTGATTCCCAAAGACTTCCAATTACCACCCGTCCAAATAAATTAAAAGTCATCTGTCGTGCCAAATAGCCAATTAGCGAGGCAGGAAGCTCTGACCCAATCAAAGAGCACTGGCCCCGAGGGTAACGGGGTCGTTATGGGAAATGACTAGAGGGCTGTGGAGAGGTCGTCCACCCCTCGGGCTCCCGGGTCGGCTCTGGAGAATTACTCTCTAACAGTGTGGACTTGAAATGTATAGAGGCTGAGTGCCTGCTTAATGTGTGTGTGTGGGAATGTGTGTGTGTGTGTGTGTGTGTAAAGGTCAGGACCGAAGCAGATGCACTCTTAATCATCTCATGGGGTGTGTATGTTTGTGGAGTCAAATAATGAGATAGATACTCTAAATGCTGGTGTGTTGGTATGATTTTCATCCAATAAAAAGTAGTCCTAAATTTGTTTTGATTTGCATGAGCGTGTGCATACTGAAAGGGATACTTTGCCAATTTTAGACCAGCTTTGTATTAAAAACAGAGTGGGTAGTATATGTAGATGAACTGTCGTAAACATCCCTCGATCCAGCCAGTGCTGAGATATCCCTCTTAGTCCCCTCAGCGAAACTTTGCCGGATAACGTAAAATAAGGCAGCCCAAACACTAATTTTTTTTCAATTTAAAACAAAAAATTTATTTTTACTGTGTATATTTTCATTTGCGAAAGTGGATTCAGATAATTTTGACCTTTTTTTCTTATTTTTTTTTCTCTGATTAACAATAATCAAATCAGTAGGCGTTAAATTTAATAGATAACAATTACCTGATTAATCGATTTATTGTTGCAGCTCTAGCTGTGGTGGGTGTGTGTTTTCACTGTAAAAAGAAACTATTTGTTTCAACTTGAAAACCAGTGCTTCCTTCGATCTTTTAGTAGACTGAATTTGAGAAGACAAGTTGAATTATTGAAAAAAAATTACCTCAACTTGTCTCAAATACAGTCAACTTAAACTTTTAAGGCACAATGGATACTAACTTTTTAAATTTGAAGTTATTTTTACAGTGTATTCTGAGGTCCCATTTGAGACTTTGAGGCCATTTTGAACAGCCCTTAGTACTTCAAAGTGCTGTTTGAGAGTTTATTTCGATTACCTTCTCCATTCATTAAAAATAAATATTCATTTAGAATCTGAGCTGAATAAAAGATACATATTGTGTGTGTTGAGAAAAGCTTCGAAGGGCAGCGTGTCAATAAATGTGTGCTTGTTCAGACCAAGCTTATGTATCTCAGTATTCTATCATCTCAAAGTAATGCGGTTCTTTGTGTATTATGTGCACATGACGGAAAAAGATGAAATGTAAATCGGAGATAAATAATACTTTCTTTCAAGTCTACATAACCAGTCATGGCACACTCTTTTCTCCCTTCCTCAGTCTGTTTTCTGTCACTGTAATGAGTTTTTAAAACAAACTTTTGAATGCTCGCTCAAGACTGTTTTCATGTTTCAGCCCATCGTTTGCATTCTGCTCATCTGCTGCTGTTTTTTTCCCTTTCATCTCTTTATCCCTCCCCCTCTTCTCCATCTTTTCTTCCACATCTCCATATCTTCTCCTAACTTTGCTCAAAGAAATTATCTGTGTAAAAGTAAGTTTTGTTTCCAGGCAACAAGGCCACAGCATGTGGCTACAGTGTAGTTCACAGCAAGTGTGTGCACATGTTTATGGATGTGTTTGAGGGTTTGAGTACATGCATCTGCTCATGTATGTACACTAGAGCTGTCATGTGATTAATTTTCTTTATAGTGATGAATAGCATCTTTTTTCTGATCATTATTTTACATCACAAAACAGTTATGAAGTCCATATTGACATATTGTCATACCAGATTGTCTTGATCAGAAATAAAAAAAAAACAAATGCACGTGACTATCAAATAGCATCCAAACACAGATGGCTTAATATTATGCACTGTCCTCAATGTACATAGAGAATATTGAGCAACTTATCAAAACAGGGCCCACAAATTAGCAAGAAACAAGAAAATTACCCAATAATAAGCAAAAGAAAAAAAAAGGAAAGGGAAGGAAAAAGCAGCAATTTAAAAAAAACAAAATCAGAAAGTGCTGAAAATTAAGAAGAAAATAAACAGTATTTGTATTTTTTCCCCATTTGCATTTTTTTTCATAACATACTTTTGAATATATAATTATAAGTATTTTACAGTTTTCCATACCTTTTTTTACCTAATTCTTCTTCTAGCCTTTTTTTTTTTAAAAAAACAACAACAAAAACTAACTAAACTATAACTATAACTAAACTTATCTTGTCACTTTTTTTCTACATGCTCATTGTTTTTTTCCTCTATGTTTTTGAAAGAAATCAAATCAAATTGCTCAGGTATCAAAGGGGTTAAACAGCCTGTGAAAAGCGTCTGAACGCAGCACAAGAAAACTGATGTTGATCCAACTTTCAAGGGGTTAAAACTCAGCCCAGTTCAGCCTCTGAAGACAGGAATGCTTGCAGGCAATTAACACAATTACAAGAAATGTATGAGGTAATCACAGACCTTAATTGCATCATGGTTAACCCTTTGATGCTGCCGGCCCTAATATGCACCAATGATGCCGGTATGTGTGTGTTTAAATACTGATGTCCGTACTTTTGTTGCGTCATGTGCAGCCCAGCAGAGGTAATGACTTTGTTAGAGATGAAAGAGTGGCTGTGCTTCTCTGGACTGCAGGGGGAACAGTGATTAGACTGATTTTCACAGAAATAATGAGACTGTGTGTGTGTGTGTGTGTGTGTGTGTGTGTGTGTGTGTGTGTGTGTGTGTTTGTTTGTGTGTGAGAGATAAAAGACAGACAGCGAGAGCTGTGTGTGTCTTTAATTGAATGTAGTTTCACCTTAACAGTTGCCAAAAATTCCAGTTTATGTTTTAGTGGTGTTTATGTGTGCCTTTGTACTTCTATCTTTGTGAGAACCAAAAAAATGTCAAGTTTTAAATTCTTTTCTACGATCATGTGCCTTTCCATTATGTTACAACCTCAAACTGCCGGCCATTGTTGCCTGTTTTAGAGTAATCCTGATTTATGCGTTTTTCCATCCAACAAAATGTTCCAAAGAGCTGAACTCTACATTTATGAATGAACTTTAGGAGAGATACAGAGAATGTGTGTGCTTTTTTTTCATACATAATATTCCCCGAGGCAACATGAGTGTAGCTGTGTGAGTCAATTATACTCTCCACTGCTGTTCAGGATCAGCTGGATCACAGTTGCAGCTTTTTTAGTAATGCATCAAACTGGTCTCTTGATATCTAAAAGTATGTCTTGAAGAGATTTTTCATCTTCGCTATCCATTTTTGAAGATCCCTCTGCTTTTGACATCATTCAGGGTCAACACCAACTTTTCGAGGCCCTTGTTCATTTCAAGTAAATGTACCTTTCACTAATCCAAGCAGAAAAGTCAGTAGTCCAGGTAAAATGACAGTAATTTACTTTTTCATTTTGGATGTGAATGCAGAATGTGGAAAATCAAACAGTTAAAAGCCTCCAAACAGTATCAAAATGGTCCCTGTTGGATGAAAATTCATTCCCTGGTTGTTCACTTCAAATTCATGTTGTGAATGTATTTAATTAACTGACAGCTTTAGGGTTATGGCCATGGTGCTAAGTTTGTGGATTATGTAAATGAGAGTCAAGTAATGCAAAGATGTACACTGTGTGTAACAAGAAGCTTGTCTATTGCACATGTCAAACCATGTTCTGTAGAATGTCATGTGACTTTGTTTTATGTTTTCTTCTGGCATCCATGAAGTTGCATTATTGCCACCTGGTATTTCACATCATATGAGTCATAAGAGCAATTCGCAATTTCAGTTTATGCAATTTGAGGGTTAATGGAAACGTGCCTACTGAGAGACTCAGCTCTGCTGGTTGCACATGATCAGACTTTAACTCACCAGGGAAGCGAAGATAATTAGCTGATCTCAAATTGGCTAAATGTCGTACAAACATTAAAATTAGAGTAAGGCATACCTCTCTCTCCTTTTGGTCCTCCAGTTCCTCACCTTCCCCTAATGTTGCTTTATTTTCCCTCTTTTTCTTGTATTCTGCCATCTATCCTCCCATTTCTCTCATCTTTTTATTCTTCTCCCCTCCTTTCCTTTCCTTTCATAATAGTTATCTGTTTTTCTAATAATCTGTCTCACTTTGCCTCAGTCCCTGTCTTCTCCACAGAGCTGTTTCTCTTTCCTCCTCTCCGCCCATCCCTCCTTCCAGCATAACTGTAATTTCTCTCCCCCTCCCACCTCCTCCTCTCCTCTCCTCTTGTAGCATATGGCCCGAGGTCTCCGAGCCGGCTCCCTCTGGACAGAGTCGTGCCGGTCGTGTTTTGGACATAAGCTATAGGAGTGGAAGAAAAATTAAGTGAGGCGGGCGGAGAGGGGGGTTCAGTCACGACTGGAGAGGGGATGGGGAGAAAACAGGGGGGGGGGGGGGGCTGGGAGTTGAGATATTGATGAAGGTTGTTGATGAAAGGAGAGATGGTAGAGGAGAGATCAGAGATTTGAAGTGGTGGGAAAGAAAGGAGAGGACACGGAGTGAGACGAGGTAGAAGAAAGCATATGCGATGTAAGAAGCAGAGATGAAAGGAGCGAAGAGAGGAGGAGGGCGAGAAAGGTGATGTATGGAATGGGGGTGGATAGATTGAGCCGAACAGGTTGTGGCATATTACAGACACAAATACACAACGCTTTCAATTGTCTCGCTGGCGTATCGATCCCTCCATCAGCGATGGCTTTACTGGGTCACTGGTCCCCATTACACATAACAGATCTCATCAACATCTGTACAGACTGGTCCTTGCATCGCGCTCGTATACGCTGCCCTCGCTCTCACCCTGGCTCAATCACACGCTCAGGTTCAGAGCCAAATTACTCATCCACAGTCGACATGCCGCCCTTATTAACCCCGGGGTTCTCTGTTCGCAAGGCGTGGGATGATCTGTGTCATCATCTTACACACTGCCTGCTATAGTAAACATCTAGCCGACTGCTGAATCTGTATTTGAAACGGTTTGAATCATCCTCAAACCAAAATTGGTATCTACCTCCTGTTTTCCTGCTTATCTTACACAACCTGAGTTACAATGTGCAAAATGTATTATGTGGTGTTGTAGCTCCGTCTTTGGTTGTTAACCCTCAAGATAATGATTTTTAGTCATGCTTGTTTGTAGAGGTTCAATCTGAAAAATGGTCCAGACTCGGCCCAAAATAGATCCAAGGATTTTAATGCTAGCAGGGCCACAGTGGAACTCATTTTCAGCCCAGGAGTTTCATGGCTCAGACTTTACCTCACAACCTTTTATAATTGAGATATATTCACTAGTATTTAAGACCAAAATAGTGCATTATTCTCTACAGCCTTGTTATTCATAGTGTATAGTATTGAAAAATCTAAATTACAATTCAATTCAAATAAATCAAGTCAGTTTTATTTATATAGCCCCAAGTCATTAATTATTTTCTGGGCACTTCTCATATAGAAAAAGTCTAGACTGTACTGTCTTTATAATATTAATAATAATTAAAATATTATTGATTGAATCCAAACTGATTGATTCTGTCTGATAATATTTCAAAAGACTACAAGAGCTACAATATTAAATCATTTCATCATCATTCAACTTAGCACAGTGCTGAGCTGGAAGTTAACGGTCTCTAGTGCTCTTGCTGTATGGGGCTCATAATACAAAGATGTGAGTAATTTCATGCTGGGAAAATAGGGCGTTTTAGCCTTCATGTCCCACTGAGAAACTTTCAGAGGAATGACCGGGTCCCCACCTGAAACTCCATATCCATGTCTTTTAATACATCTATGCAGCAAGGTCTGACTCATGTGGTGAGGACATGAAAAATGGTTGGTGTCTTTGTAAAGCTTTTCGCCACAAGTCCTAATAAATACATAAGCTTGAAGCTTGTTGGGTATTATGTTATATTATAAGAAAAAGAACAATTGTGTTATGCTACATATATGTATTATATATGTTAAAAACAAACTATGATGGATTAGCTCAGATGGTAGAGCAGGCGCCCCATGTACCGAGTCTGTGTCCTCACCGCACTGGGTTTGATGTTTATGCTACAGCTGTCCTAACTCCAATAAAGGCAAAAGCCAAAAAAAAAAAGAACATGGTGGATTTTGTACGGACCCGTCTATCAAAATGACACACACAAAACAAAAAAAAGCAAAGGCAATGGAAAAAGTCCAATGCAGCCTCTACATCTGCATCAGAGATGCATTCTATGTAGCACGACAGTGGCGTCTCTAAAGCTTCGAGTGTTTGACTCTTTTCGACCTGTCTTCAGTTTTCTATGTCCCTCTTGCTACTTCAGGCTCTCTCGTGACTTCTCTGGTCACTAAAGCTTTGCTATCATTAATTACAGAGAGCATACTCGAGTGTTTATGGAGCCGAGGTGTTGGGTGTTGCACTGATCCAGGCAGTGACAGATGGTGGCAGGTTAAAGAGTCCGTTTGCATCTCACAGCAGCCAGCTCTGCTTTTTTTATAGACTTTCCGTCTGAAAATGGCTGCCATTACACAGTGCTGCGTGGGCCAATTCACCCAAAGCGCCAAAGACATCTGTTCTAACAAAGGAACACATACTCCTGCTGTCCTCGGCGAGCGACCTAGCTGCGAGGATTTGGGTGGCGGAGTTAAGATGTGGGATTCTAACTGGTGTGGCAGACCTGAAAAATCTGGCTGGGCATCTGGGAACCACTGAGATGCCCTCAAGCAAGGCAGTGAACCCTATCGACTCCGAAAAAAGCAGCTCAGTAGAAACACTGCAATACTATATTTATACAGAGCAGATGGTATTTTTTTTACTGGATAAGAAAAAGATAAGTTTGTCTTTAACTTGGACTGAGTCTTAACAGTTATGTAGTATGTTGTAGGTCTATGTTTAATTTAAACTATTTGTTTACCCATTTATTCTCTAACAAGAATGAATTCCCATGTCTTGACACAATTTCTTGTTCTTGAAACTCATTGCATTGACAAATTCTGTCCCAGACTCTAATTAGTTAGCTTGTAAATGTTCTTTTTAAATGTAATTTTACTTGTCTATTTTCATGGTTTTATACCATTAGCTTTGGCTATACAGTGCAACGGCGTTGGGTCTGAGGCTTCAACTCCAAATGGTTTATAAATAGCCCTCGATGTAAATATATGGACTATAGGTTAAAAAAAAAAAAGAAAATTAAAAGTACCTTCTAAAATTCTGTAATTTCATTTATATTTGTAAATTGAAATACATTTGATCACTGAAAAAAAATTGCACATTAGGGTTTTTCAACTGTAGTCCATACATTTTCATTGGTAGCCTTTGTAAAGTATTCTGTAATTTTTACAAAAAAATATTCTTTTTTTTTTTTTTACCACAATTCATAGTCAATCTGGGGTCTGAATGAATAAATAAATAAATAAATAAATGTCTTTAGGGAATAATAATGTGCCAGAGTGCATTAAAAAGCTTCAAAATGTTTATCCCCCAAAACAAATTCCCCAGGACCCCCACTACTGAATTGTGGCCTAAGGCCCCCAGTGTCCTCAAATCTAAAAATACCCCTGATACAGTCAATGAGTTGTGGTCCTGTAAGGGTACACTGTATTAATATTGGCAGAACTGGTTGTAATTGGTTTATCTAGTACGTCTGACTCCTGGGTCTTCGCTGTGGTGTGGATAAGATAAATTGGATAATTATTGTTTCAGAGCAGCAAAGGTCCTGAAATTATGGATCCTCTGTTCATGATGTACGAAGTGTCTTCTTAAGAGTGTAGCGACCTGTTTACGCAAGCAAATGTGACTGCTGATGAGTTGCTCTGGGTTTTACTACTATTGGCCATCTATTGTTCAGTTTATGTGTCTATTTTTCAGCTTGGTGAAACCCAGCAGTTGTCATTGACCTTTGACCTGGCTGTGAATGGCTTTTCAATGGCTCTAATCAATGTGAACAACAAACAGATGTAGCAGCATTTATGATCCAAAACCCTTCAGAACATTTCATTGACTACGTCTGCTAGTGGACCTCAGTCTCTGTTGAAGACCCAGAGGAAGTTTGTTTTCTGTCCCACAATCTTAGCTACGGTTAATTTAGATCACTTGGAACGCCTGCTGTAAATCAGCCGCTGATTAGATGCTATAATGAAAAACAGCAGGTTTCTGGCTCCCAACGCCCAAGATGGACATTCTCTGGTGCTATGAGCATAAAGAAATTCAGAAGGAGACACTTAATTAAGTCCCAATAGTTCTTTAAATCTTAAAACATCATAAGTTTAATCCTACCAACCCATACAAACTAATTTTCCTGAATTGGAAATAAGGGAGGCTTAATTTTAAGATAAATATTTCATCATTTCCTTTATGTTAGTCCTTCTCTAATCACCAATAAAACCTCAAACTATCCTAAGTCTTAGCTCTGCATAACTTGCCTTTGAAGCCAAAAAGTAAAATTCCTGTCCTTTTCTTGCTCAGTTTCCCTGGGAGTTACAGTACATTCCTATTGAATGTTGTTTTACCTCGTCGTTAGTGTTCATTTGTTCAGCGCCAGTGCAGTAAGCAGTGTGCCTTTTATGTAGCATAGCAAGAAGTATTGTTTTGAAGGTTGGGATGTTAGATGGATGTTCCAAATCTGACTTTCATGTGTGAGACCTGATTTAGTGTCCCATCACAGACCTGCAGTGAATGTTTGTTTATCCAATCCAGCCACCAGAATAAAGTGTTGGCGTTACACGCTTCTTGAAACCATGAATATGTGACGTTTCATGCATATCATATAAATGTTTCTAAAAAGACATAATGGATGAGCTGACCTTAACATTGGGTGGTAGAGGGAATAGTGGACGGCGTGCCACCTTGGCGAGAAGCCTGAAAAGCTAAAGGAGACTGCAGACCGGTTAGAGACCAACAACAAAAACAACAAGAACAACAACAAAAGTTTTTTTTAGGTTTTTTTTTTTTTTTTTAATGCTCCACATGTGGGTGTTAAGTAGCAACCAGTCTGTGCTTTCCATTAATTTTTTAGGCTCCAAACTTGTGTGTTTTGTAGCAAACAGCCTGTGCTTTCCATGGACTTTTTAGACTCCAAATGTTGGTGTTTAGTAATGACCATTCCAGGCTGTCCATCAGCTCCTTAGGCCAACCAGTCAGTGCTTTCCATGAACTTTTTATGCTCCAAATGCTGGTGTTTAGTAGCAACCAGTCTGTGGTTTTTCAATAGGGATAGTATCACCAAAAGGGGATGTTTGATTGTACCTCCCAAAACGGTTGCTTTCAGATCAAAACAACATATTTTCCTAATTATAACCAAGTGGTTTCTGGGCCTAAAACTAACCACACATTAATCACAATGTTGTTAAAACGTAGAGTTTCAATGTATCCGCTATATAACAATATGCACATGTAATATATCTATGGTTGCAGAAACATATTATGCCAAATGTCATAGTTTCCCAACTTTAATAATACATTAACTGTAGTTTATGTGTAAGCATGAGCTTTCCCTTTTTTGCCTTTTAAAGTGATTCCCGCTTACAAAAAGGAGATGTTATTAATGTGAGAAAAGAGGAAAATAACAAAGATGTTTACTTGTGTACTTGGTATTACATGTTCTACCTCCTATTTATGCTTCAAATAGAAATTATCTTAATGCTTCTAACATTGAATCAAGAAGCAGGAAGACATTGTGATAGAGGAGGTAATATTGAATAGAAGAGGATAAAGGAAAGGACTGAGGCGATCTGATCAGATACTGAGACAACAAAGGATTCCATATTGAATATATAAATGTATTCCTGTATTAGTCATCTATTTATGTCTTTATGAATTTAAATATATAATGTTTGGTTGACGTCGATTCTTTTTATGCCATGTCATATCAGCAGAACTGAATTAAATTCCACACACACGTAAAAAGCACAGTCATGCAGGTTAAAATTATACTTGAATTGAAGCACTCCATTATTTCCTTATTTTAATCAGTTTTGCACTTTAGCAGTACCTTGAATCAAACGTTTGCTTCAAAAGAGCAAACTGAAGTCAAATTAAATAGATAGAAAGAGACAGAGGAAAAGGCAGAGTGGGAGAGAAAAAAAACACCATGGCGTGAAGGGGAGGCAGGTGGAGAAGGAGTCAATTGGCAAGAAAATGTGAGGAGAAAAGTGATAAAAGCTGAACGGGAAAAAATGTTAAATGAGACGCTGAGTGAGAGACATTCAGAAGTATAGGTGGAGAGAGCTGTTCTGTCAGATATGATCAAAAGAGTCTTTATTTGACGGGTTTGAAGAGAAAGCCGTGCAGCAAGACAGCATACCTCACAGCAAAGGGCGAAAGCAAAATGGAGGGAACAAGAAGAATCAGTGAAAGACAATTTAAGAGTTGCACCTCGCTCGGCCTGCCTCTGATTGTCGCCCTCTAATCTCCGTCACCCATCTCAATGGCTTTCTGTTTTCATGCGTCTCTCTGGTCTCTCTTGTCTTCGTGCCGCCATCTTTCCCCATCTCGCTCTCTGAAGAGTTTTTTTTCTTTTTTTTCAAACTGAAGCCAGCCAACCTGCTCTGTTTCACTCTGCTGTGCTCTGCTCTACGGGGGGATAAAAATTAATTCCAACTCCCATTAGAAAAACAAGCTTTTGGATGGTAATCAAGATAAATCCGGGGCTTGGGCGACGCTATCAGCGGAGAATCTTGATTGTTCACTGAGCACTTAGGAGCCAGGAGAGTGTTTGAAAATAGAGATGAGGCGCTCCCAAACTTCTTATCTTGTTTCTGTGTGAAAAGTGGAAGGAAGCATCCACCTGTGACGATAGTTGGGGATTACAGGGACAGAATCCTAATGGGACAAATTACACAGACGAGTGATAAGAAGACATACTGATACTGGAGTGCTACAAGTCATGTTGAAATCATAGAAGAAAAGAGGCCAGCAGTTAAGTTTTGATCACAGTGTGTTTTGTTTGGTTGTTTCCAGAGTGGAGAGGTTCGATGTAGTTGTTTGGTTATGTTCATAATTTCCAACTGCGAGGCTGTTGTGTCACAGCAGTCTTCAGTAAACTAAAACATTTTTTTTTTAACACCAAATCCCTGAGCTGAGCAGAGTTTACTGAATCAAAAGTGTCTCTAACCAAATTAGCTGCTTTTGGATGGGCTCCTTCCTTGTAAAAAGTTTATTGACAGACAGCAAATCCTTTACAGTCACAATGAAGAAACTGTGCTTATATAGAGCCAGGTTTGTACTAAGAGGTTCAAACCAGCAACACTAACTGGTCTTGACAGCCAGAAACAGTGGTGTAACTTCACAGCATCAAGAAAAAGGTGATGCAGTCACTGAATACAAATGATTCTGCAATTAATTTTCACTTCTATTCTTGTCAAGGGTGGGGAAGTCTTCTGGAATTGGGT
Organism: Plectropomus leopardus; assembly: GCF_008729295.1. Lineage (NCBI taxonomy): Eukaryota > Metazoa > Chordata > Actinopteri > Perciformes > Serranidae > Plectropomus > Plectropomus leopardus. Next base: position 2,635,145 of record NC_056466.1, read on the forward strand.
GCAGGTTTCACCAACAGGTTCAATGTAATTGGATTCACCTCCAAATAAAAGAAACAAAACAACATATTTTCCTCTTACCTGTAGTGCTGTTTATCACTCTAGATGGTTTTGATGTGAGTTGCCGAGTGTTGGAGATATAAGCCATAGAGATGTTTGCCTTTTCTTCAAGATAATGGAACTAGATGGCACTCAGCTTGTGGCGCTTGAATTGGAAAAATAAAAAACAAAAAAAAAATTTGGAAAAACTCAACAGCAATGTCTTTTTCTGGAAATCATGAAACATTTACTTAAGATAATCTACAGACCTTGCCAGGAGCAGTTTCATGTAGGAACTATTTTCTTTCTATCAAATTGTATTACAGCGCAGAAGGAAGCGTGCATCTTCTGCTAGTTCACCTAGCACCATCAGTGTTTCCATTGTTTGTTTCCAAATCTACTTTTTCTTCTGGCGCTTTGAGCACCACAAGCAGAGTGCCATTGTTAAAAAGGGCCAGCATTATTCAGACTTTTCCGCCTCACCTCCCTCTGAGAGTGGTACTTTCCCCCCTCCTTTAAGAGTGGTACATTCTAGCTGTGTTAGAAATCATTCCCACATTCACTCACTCACTATTCACTATGCAGTGTGTACTAAATAGCGTACTATAAAGGGAATACCCAAATGAGATTTCGGACACTACGACACACACAAATGCACACTTAAATTTGCTGTGCATTATGGGCATTTTATAGTGCACTATATTGTAGATATAGTAGAAATTACAGCGGAGAATTCGAACACCACTACAAACTGGCGAACACACTGTATGGTACACTATATCCGTGATAGGGGACAATTTCGAACACAGCTTCTGTCTCCTCAGTGCAGTTCACAAGATCAGTTGAGTATTCAAGTAGTTAGGTCAATTAAGCTAAAAAACCTGTGTGTTACTGCGTTTGTTCTGACTGTTGTGTGCGTCCATTGAACTGTAAGTACCTTAATTTACATACTAATATGGTTTTATATTATGTTATTATTCCTTCTTAGGTGATTCTTGATACTTTCCATTTTGGCTACTGCTGGTTATGCTAACTAGGCCAATTCAAGATCAGTTGAGTGTCTTCAGTGTTAGCTTCCACATGTACAGAGCATGTGCTTAAAGTAATTGCATAAAATGCTCTGTTGTGTTATTTTTTCATTGTAATCTCATTAAAGTTCTACATTCACTTGTAGTCTGTAAATCTAGTTCATTAATATGTCTGTAGGTCAGAAATTATTGTATTTAGTTGTTTTTGTAGTAGTTTTGTTGGTTGAATAGCTGCATACATCTCTGTTGCTAACTGCTGCCTAGCTTTCAGCCTCTTGTGTAATAAGGATTTCTCAGATTGAACTTCTGGACTAGTTTTTGTGACTTGATCAGTCATGTCAGCGGTAGCTGGTAATTTTCAGAGCCCAAGTGTTTCAGAGACACCACAGTCAGCCATCCTCCATCTGTAAGCCATCTAGTTACAAAATATTGGAAATAAGGCAGACATCTGCAGGGCTGATATCTCTAGCACTCTGCAGCTCACACCAAAACAATCTAGATTAATAAATAGCACTGCAGGTAAGAAGAGCCAACACAACTGTAATTGCAGCAAAACAGTTTCATCTTTTATTATTGGACACTTGGGAGGTGATGACAAAGACAGTGTACACATTTTGATTAAACCTTTAAAAGCCATTCATTAGACATCAAAAAATTCCGATTAGTATGGCATTAAATTTGGTTGAAACTAAAGACGTCTTATGTGTTTCATCAGCACTGTAAAGACTATATTTCATTTTAAAGCAGATGCTGACACATTGGTATGTAAAAAATGTTGCTCAAATGATGTTAAATGACATACTAGACACCTAAATACTCTGACCTCTCAACCAAATTTTGCTCAGTTTCAACTAAGTACCCTTTAACCTTTAAGTCTCTACTATGATGTAACAGTTATGAGCTTATCTGCTGTCGGTACTCGTGGCATTTCGCTCTGGTGCCACTCAAACCATCAATTCAGGTCGGCACAAAGCGTGTACGTCCATAATGTGTACAATTTAGATTGATGGAGTGAAAACTCTGCCCACGGTCCCGGCACTGCGCCGGTGTGGTTTCACGGAGCGCAGCCATTAAGACAAGGCCTGTAAACAAAGGTTGCATGGACTCGCAAGTCACTCATTTATTGGACAGCGCTTTGTTAACCTGTCATCCTGCCTGCTTTGACATTTCCACAGTGAGGGGGAGTCAAACTCAATCAGATCCCATTTCTTGTAACTCAAGCTAAGCATGATTGACTTACAAGCACAGTTCCTCAGGATGTTTAAACCAACTAAGAACACAGGAGCAGGAAATAGATGAAAATCAGCAGCAGATTTTGGTTTACCCTTAGTTGACACTGCTGTTTTAAGCTCTCCAAGCATGAAGAATTGCTTGTTATCTGATGTCAGTATTCATTTCCTTTTATCCGAAAAAACCTTGTCTTTGGTATCACTAAGCTTTATTTGATAAGAGACATGAACTGAATCTGGCGCTGTGTTAGGAAATTGCCCTCATTGGCCTGGACGAACAGTATTAAAGGAAGAAAGGCACAAGAATTCGGCTAAAGCTCCTGAAGCAGCCTTATGTACACATTTCTAATCAACTTAAAAACACTTTCCCGTTAACTAATTTTGTGCAATCCTTGTAAATGTAGGAGCTTCCCAGTGCAACCAGAGCTTTCAATCATTTACTAATGAGCACGTCCAGTTGAGTTGAGGACAGGGAAGACAGATTGTTATTCCCGTCATTATACTGCCTTAAAGTTTGCCAGCTGGTGTTCAACCTGTGGGCAGTTTGGCACTGGCCCAAAGTACAGTCATAAAGATCCTCAATTTAACAGTCTGTACTTCCTCATCTGTGTTGTTCCAAATAAACTGCTGTTGTTGCTTGCATAAGCATTATAGAAGTATTTCACCACTGAAAAGACTTTTCATAAAACTAGGCTGTCTATGTAGTTAAAAGATGGAAATACTTTTGAAATTGGTGCCACTTGACTATTTTAATGCCCTGTTTTTGCTGCAAGAGTTTGTGAACAGGAAGTGGATGCACTGCTTCCTGTACAATGAAAAAGAAGATCAAACTGTAAAACTAATCAGCACTGATCAAATATAAACCAGGACTCTGTTACTGCATTGAAACATGTTTAAGCTTACCGTTTAACTGTAATACAACACCCGACCATTGTTTTTTACATGGACCTTTTCTCTGGTCACCAACTTCAAAAGTATTTGTGAATTTCTACTGCAAACACAGCCTAGTCTTATGTAAGGACTCTGTTTATATCAGTGACATACTTATTTAATATCATTATCCTTAATAAGGTGGTAAACTGGATATTTGTCGTAAAAAAATAGGTATTAATACCATTTGGGTAATTGGGTTGTTTTGCAAGCAGAAAGTTGGACCATGACTGATGAGAGTTTTAGGACTTGTAGTCTTAAACCCATTTCTCTGGTCGGCCTTTTCAGCTGTCTCCTCGGATAACCCCAACAGAGGACGGCTGACATTCAACCATCCATCTTCTCTCTGTACAGCTGCAGCCCTCCTCCCATCCAATCTATAAAGAAGGCAGAAAACGTACATCATTGTGCAGAATGTGAACATAAAGTCTAAAGTCAAACTTAGTTTTGTGATGAATGCTACAGCCACTCTTTTGTGGACTGTCTCGGTATTTATGTCCAAACTCAAGGCCCATTTATTAAGCTCTGCCTGTAATCTATCTCAACTCCCACCTCACCGACTGTTACTTTTTCTTGTTTTACTGCAGGTGCTCATTACTTGCTTTGCTGGTGGCCAGCCCAGGTGTTACCAAATGCTGTCATACCCAGGTGCATGTGTGCACACAGGTAAGCGTATACACAATCGCTTGCAATCAAAGCAAAGAGTTTAAAATGACACTCTAAGCTATTTTTTTCAGATAATTTGGGTTACGCTCCCTGATCTGGCCTGCTGCCTGGGTCTGTAATTACATCACTAATTGTGATAGCTCCTGCTGAATTCAGTTTAGTCAAAGAGTCAGTTATTTTAGAAGCATTAGGTCAACTTTTGGCAGCCGGTATTGCACGATCAGCAGCTTCTTTCTTCAGTTGTCATTCTTAGGGACAGTGGCCTGAAATTGATATAAACAATACTGTCACATTTTTACATCGCAAGTTAGCTGTCTAATGGGCGTGCTGCAGCTAAAATATGCAGGATTTCATCCATAAATGGAATCAAGCTTGGGTCGTGATCATGGTCAGAGCTGGGAAAGCTCCAATGTGCCAAACGTCAAAAGCCATGCAGCATCACATTTGGAAGCTATAGAAAATCAAATTCAGAAGACATGATAACCTAATAAGCAGGAAGTTCTTCTTCCAAAACAGAGTATACAGCAATGGTGTTTGAAAGTCAAATATTTAACCAGCAGGCAAGGTAGTCACTGATTCCTGGAATTAATCAACAAACCTATCAAACTCCCACAGATAAAGGATGTGCTTTGTGCTGCGGGGGAGTAACAATCTTGCTAAAATCCAGGGGTTAAAGTGGGATTTGGGCACTGAGGTGTATAATCATCCAAAGCAAATTTGGTGAAACTACAGAGCATTATCAGCCATTAGTTTATTTGATGAAGGCCATCTACAACAGCATGCCATGTACCAAACCAAATGAGATCATTACACTACACTATTAACTAACAACACACTTCAATGACCTGCTCAGTTGTGCAGTACTTTCACAAACTTTTCTTTTTTCTACAAAGTTTGACATACAGTACCTGTATCATGAATTATCATGAGAATAATCTCACCCATTTGGTTATACTTAAACAGCCAAGGCCTACAGAGATTAACAAATCTCATGCAATGATGATTTTCAATAGAGACAAACTATGACCTTAAATATCTTGGTTTCTATCATCTTCTTAACACATTTCTTTTCTTTTCATAAAAAAAGATGCCTTTGCAGTTGAAATTGGTGTTACATAACTAGCTTGTAAGCTTGACCATATGGACATAGGAAACAATATTGCGCCCAGCTGTCAACAAACCACCTCAAATTCAGGTTAACAGTATGCTGAAACTTTTTAGGTTCGAGATAGGCAATGCAGTAACAGAATCTTAGTTCACATTTTATCAGCACTGCTTCGTTTTAAAGTTTGATCTCAGTTTTTTCAGCCTCTGTTTTTACAGCATTGGAAACAGTATGGTGCCCATTTCCTGTTCTTAAATGTTTGTTTAACAGCCAAACAGTGCACTAAAATATTTCTATATTTCTTAATAAATATATATATTATAAAGTTTCTGAAGACATTGTGTGGTGAAATATAAGCAATGCAGTCACATAATCCTCGTTTAAAGTTTATCAGCACTGCCTAGTTTTAGCATTTGATCTGAGTTTGGTCTGAGATCGAGAGAGTGGGGGCGGGTCTCTCTCTCTATCGCATATGTACTCTGTGGCAGACATGTAACAATGTGCTAGTACAATCTTTAGATGGAGTAACAGCCCTAGATCCAGCAAAAAATCTGCTAGATGATGTATTTCATCCAGTGGATATGAGCTGAGAGATAAGCAGTCACATCTGCGTGCTGGTAAGATGGAGGGGTGTTTACCATAGTTCATTCACACAAACTGCCCAAACTGTTGTGATATAGAGCTGGTTGGAAACTGGCAGACGTCCCCTTTAATGGTGTTTATGCAACTAGCAGCAGCTAAACTTTGTTCAAGTGGAGACTGCTGAAGTGTTTTGTGACTTGTAGTTACAGATACTATAGCTAACATGAGTAGATCTGGTTGTAACATGAGCTTTTGAGGGTATTTGCATGGTTTAAAACACTGCAAACAACAGTTACCAGTTTTATACTTCTACTAAACGTCATCTGTATTTATGTCTGTATGCATCTGTGTGTGGAGGACTAAATGCCACTTTAAAGTGTAATTAAATGTAAACTAGATTTATGCCAGTTTGGTCAAACACAGTTTCTACACAGGTGGCATAGCTGAAAAAGCACATCAGCAGCTTCAGTCTTCTAACAGTGTCTGCACAGGATGCATTTAGGAGAAGTACCGAGTGAAGGTGACCTGCATTTTGTCAGTGTCAAAAACACAATCACTGCAGTTACACCTGTAGGGAAACAAACTTTAAAAATATGCTTCAGGTCGCAGAAGGCATGAGTGAAAAGCAAACTCTTACACAACGTGTGCAGACAGCTGTATTGATTAAAATAAAAGTGCTAAGATTCATATGAGACACACTTCAAACACCCTCTACGTAGACACGTCTTAAAACAGCTGGTCACATCTTTAATCCATTAACTATGCTCCTTTGAACAATGAGTGGGGATTTTGTTTGGGCTTAACAGCGGTGGTCTTGGCCCTCGTACTTTGGAGACTTATGTTTTCTTGTGTTTCCCTAGTGCATTGCTCATCCATCTGTTTTCTCCCCCAGCCACTTCTTCTCTTTACAGCTTCTCTTACCCCCTCACTCCTCTCCACCCACCTCCACGCTCTCTACGCCCCATCCCTTTTTCCATTCTCCCATGAATTTTCGGTTCCCCTAAGACCATCGCTCCGTCTCTCCCACACACTCTCCCAAATGTCTTCTCCTGTTTTTAACTTATTTTTTCTCTCTTAGTCTTTCTTTTTTAGTCTTGCCTTTCCCTTCCCATATCTTTATGCCTTGGCCTCTCCATCCATCACTTTTGAAGTGTAAATGTATCCAACAGGAGTCCTTGGTTAATGAAGTGGTAGGGGCTGCCTTAAAGACAGAGAGAATAGAAACATGTCAAAAACATGTCGGAGAAAAGATGGAGCAGAAGTTAGGGAATTAGCAAGGACAAAGCAAGGCCCTTTCTAGCTCGATGAGAGGGGAAAGCAGGAGGGAGTGGTGGATGTGTGTTTGTGTAATGTGTGCACAAAAAGAAAATCAATGAGCAACAAAGTAATACAAAGAGACATCTATTTTTCACATCAAAGGAATCATGTAGCTGTTAATGGAAATTGGCTTCTGAGGCTTAAAATTATATTTCGTATATTTCGTTTCAGTTAATTGTAGGGATGTCCTTTTTGCCCTCAATCCATATCAGAGTATCTTGAAATAGCAAGTCTGATTCAATTTTGTCTTCATACTATAGCTATACAGTGCAACCTTATAATAAAATTAGTGAAGATGTATTAGTATATTTGATATATTTAAAAGCTCTGTGTAAAGAAAATACAGCCTGTATTTCAACTTTCTTTTTTGGCCATTTTCATTGGGAGAAACACAAAGGAAGGATTCATTTACATGTTGTATTTATATGTATTTATACCTTCCACAAACCAAGATTTCGTTCAAGAAAAGTCTAGAAGTTCATTAAAAAAAATAACAAAAATGTTGTAAAATTCTTTTCAAAAGATTCCTGCATATGGATCCAAAACAAAAAAAATGATGATTTTGTATTACCTCAAAGATAAAAGGAGGATTGCCATTGCATGTGGAAAAGCAGGAAAGAAAGGCAGCCTCAGGCAGCCTTAAGTTTATGCTGACATGCATGTAGAGAAAAGCAAAAGGCAGGAAGTGATGTGAAAAATACGTTGCAACAAAAAAAAAGGAAATAGAATACAACAGTTTATGGTTGCACATGGGTAAAGAAGTGTGTAAAACATATGACTCTCTTTAGGCTGTTCTCGTGTGCTGTTCATACATATATATTACATAAAATAATGCACTAACATTCGTGCATAACCCACCATGAGGGAGTAATTTGTGTATAAGCCACAAAATTGAGAAGGTTGTGATCACATGACCAATTTGCTGCTGGAAGTAAAGAAGGAAGTAGTATGATGACTGGACGTTCGTGTAAAGAGGCAGTTTGGGATGGTGGATGGGTCAAACATCCAATTATGACATTTATGATATTTTGCAATTGACATAATTCAGGATGGACAAAACTCAAAAATTATAAATTATTATTAAAGAACCAACCAATTTGAAAAACCGATCATGGTTCAGTAGGTGTTAGGAGTTTTTCTTTAGTTGATGTGAGGGTTTGAGGACAGAGGGATGTTTTATGCTGTGAAGACCTCTGAAGCAAATTGTGATTTGTGATAATGGGCTTTATAAATAAAATTGACTTAAATTGAATTGAATCAAAACTGTGAGGTGAGACTTGAAAACTCCAGTGCAGGTACACTGATAATTGACTTTTCACTATACTTTGTGATTCTAGACCACCATACAGGAGGCATATGGGGCACCCAGTAGATCACATGGTAGAGTAAATCCCATGTACAGAGGCTATGTCTCTTCCGCCGCAGCTGCAGGTTCAATTCCAATTGCTGCATGTCATCCCCTCTCTCTCTTCCTCTTTTACTCTAGCAGCTGTCCTATCAAAGAAAGTCAAAAGCCAAAGAGATTATCTTTATTGAGAAAAAAAGTAGATACAGAGATCAAGATACTGTGGGCAGCAGATCTAAACGTTTCAACGAGGGATAAGGAGTTGCTGCAAGTTTAAGAATTCAAAAACCATGTCTGACAAAAATTATGATTCAAAGAAGATTTTTATATGCCTCTAAATTTGTCTGGAGGGAATTTTTAAAGCCTGTAAAATAGGGGCTGTGATTATGTTTTTTTATGATCTGACTGCAGAGGTTGTGCCACACAATGGCATAAACTATCTGCCAAATGTTATTAAAACTGGTTAGATTTGAGAGTTATTTCACTAACAAGCAGGCCAAAAAATAACGAGGAGGTAATAAGACACTTTGGGAAAAGCTCACAGAAATATGTCTAAATGAGATGGCCAAAAGCCCCTTGTGCATATATCAACAAACTGCAAAGATAAAACCCAAATCCATCTCTGTTGTGGTCAGTGGCAGATCAGGGCAGCGCAGTTCACACAGAGAGGGAGGGATGGATGCACACAGAGGAGAGAGCAAAGATGGAAAGAGTGATCCAGATGTACAAGAAATTTGAAAAAATGAATAAGATGAAAGAGATGGGCGGTGGGTGGGTAGAGGGTAAACTTTCTAAAGAGGAAGTATGACAGCATCATTTAAAAGAAAGCAGACAAAATGCTGATGACCTCATCAAGGAAGATATTATTTTAACCCACAGTCGTACAGTACCAGCTGGTTTCATTTCTATCAGCGGGTCATATTAAACTTAAGAGTACATTGTCCTTTCATACACATATTGTTTAATGGCACTGCTCAGCACTGCATCACAGCCATCTCTGCAAACTAATAAAGGGAGAACAGAGTTTTAATAAAGAGAATTACAGGAAAAGAAATAAGGTATGAAGATTTATTACTGAAGTGCATTTTAACAGTGCAACTTCTACTTTGGTTTATTAATTACATATTGTTCAATAAAAGTTGTACAGAATTACTCTTACAACCAAATAGTTTTAGCAAGCTTTAACATTAAAGCGTTAACTACTTTGCTTCCAATTACTGAATTTGCTCTCAGAGACTGTAAAAGCTACTGAAATAGAATTCTCATCAGCTAAACATATTGTAGCTTTAATTTTCTGCCAATTAGAGAGGCAGTCTGGGAAGCAGAAGTCATAAGTTCAATTCCTTCAACAGACAACAATACATCTTTGTGGAAGAGCTCATGTAGCCAAAATTAAGTGGCTCAGCATTCACCAAAACTCAGGGAAATATGTTGGGCTACATCCAGTATCCGCTGAGACTTGGGATGAATGATGTCCCGGAATCAGGCCAAACAAACTGGCCCAATCCTGGCTGCCAACAGTACCATCAACAATGACCTGGACCAGCATCGGCCCAAACATGGCACGCCAGAAGACATAAGTCAGGCTGAATTTGGTTGCTCAATGTGGCTGAGACTTTGGATGAATGATGTCCCAGAATCAGGTCAAATAAACTGGCCTGATTCAAGCTGCCAACACTGCGATAATTGGACTATTATAAAAAATGACCTGGCCAAGCATCAACCCAAACTCGACACGTCGGAAGAATCAAGTTGGGCCACGGTTGGTTGCCCAATTCGGCTGAGACTCAAGATGACTGATCTCCCAGAATCAGGCTAAATAAACTGGCCCAATTCTAGCTGCTAACACTCTCATCACCAGACTGTTGTCAAACATGACCTGGCTCAGCATCTGCCCAAATACGGCAAACCTGAAGAAATAAGTTGGGCCATGTCCAGGTGCCCGATTAGGCAGAGATGGGGATGAATAACACCCCAGAGTCAGGCCAACTGAACTGTCCCATTTCTGGCTGCAAATACTACCATCACTGCGGCATTACCAGAAATGACCTAACTCAGCTTTGGCCCCAACTGCACGCAAGAAGAATGAAGTTGGGATGCATCTGGTTGACCAACACAGCTGAGACTCGGGATAAACCACGGGCCAAAAAAACTGGCCTGATTCCGGCTGCCGACACTACCATCACCTGGTGCCCTTGAGCAGAAACCTCCAACAATCAATGACACATGAGCAAAAATTAACAAACTCCTAGTCAATGTAATATACTGACAGAGACTATAAACTTGCACTTTAGTGAGCACACTGGGATAAGATCAGTTTACCAGCTGTTACAGCCTGGTAATAAAAAAAGACTGAGATGTAACATGGCAGCTGGAGACAGAGGGAGGAAAGAGAGAAAAGGGAGTTAGAGAAGATAGCGAGGGGGTGGACCGTCTGTCCCGTCCTCCCTCTCATCGTTGTGGAAAACACAGTCTATAGTGTGTAACAAAACAGAGATGAAGGGAGGCTGGATGGAGATTAGAGTGAGGAAGATGAAGGAGATGCACAGAAAAGAGGGTGCGAGACGAGAGACAGTTGAGAAAAGTCAAGAAAGAGCAGAGCCGTGAAAGATTTGTGGCCGCAATGAGGCGTGAAGCCACGGTTGAGGCGGAGGAGGGATAGAGACAGGGAGGCTGAGGGCGACTTATAAGAACCAGAGAAGGAGAACAAACGTGAGGGACACAGAGAGCGAGGCAGAGGGGATAAAGGGATGAGATGAGAGCGGAGGAGCGAGAAGCGAAGGGGATTGAGGAGAGTGTGTGAAGTCAAAAGCGGCTGAAAAGTGTTGAAAAGTTACATAACATGACCCTACTCCCCTCCTAACAGGGGGATTGTGGAAAATTCACTAAATTGGCCATATTAATATTGCGTTTACACCTAACACCGGGAGGGAGACAAAATATTTTTTAAGGCTAATGTTTTACAAGAATACTTAGATTGGATCACCTCAGCAACACCACTGCTGTAAGAGAAGATGGAAAATGATGAAATTGCCTCCTATGAAGCAGAGAAAATGTCACGGAGGAATGATTTTATCATATTGAATTTTTGAGTAAAACCAAATAAAAACCCAAAAAACATAGAGGGTCTGAGAAAAAGCAGAGAAACAGACTCGGTTACAACCACTGATGAGGTCACAGCATCTATCAGAGGTGTGTTTTCTCAAAGCTTACCGTATTTCATCACTCATATAATTAGGTCGCCATGCCCCGAAACACAGAGGCCACAGATATTTTGAGGCTAAACACAGATATTTGGATAATCGTGGTGTCAGTGTGCCCTCAACACTGCAGCTGTGGGTAAAAGTGTCAGCACCAGGTCACTGGAGACTATGTGATTAGTTATAACTCTAACCACTGTTCCAGATTTGGTTTTGGATTGACATCTGATAAATGTTTAGAGGCCAGTGGTTGCTTTGTCATGCCCTTAAATGTAGATAAGCGATACTGTCAGTCAGTAAGGCTTTGGTCAGACTGCCAACTCAAATATGTGTTTTTAGAATATCCAAATTGGATCAGGATTGATTTTTTTACAAAGTCTGGGCAGTTTATTTTTTTCTGTAAATTGGATCCAAACTGCATTCTGAGTTGTTTTCAAATGCAATGTCAGTTGGATTTCTACAGATGGCATCTCAAATTGGATTTCAAAGTGTCTTTTGCGACACTTAAAACATGACACATGGCGGTGGCGTCATATCCAGAGTGACTGAAGTGCTGAGCAGAATCCATGCTACTACAAGCAGAGGACAATAAAAGACAACATGGACAAGTACAGTACTATCCTTGGACAGAGGCTACAAAAAATTGAAATAAATAATCATGACTTGTCAGCACTACTACTAAAATTAAATTTAGATGGTTTGGCAAAGAGGCAAGATGCTTGCCGAGTTGTTGTAGACCACCAAACAACAAAACTTTTTACTTTTTCACTGAGGCAGCACTGTATCTCTGATGACTTTTTAGCCACCAAAAGTGGATATTTTAATACAAAAAACTGATCTTTCCCAAATTATAACCAATGCACCAACCAAATGCAATCAAAACCTAACCGCACAGCACTGCAATGTGATGTAAGCAAAGCGTTTCATCATATCATCATTTTTGATAATGCACAAATGCAAATCTTTTGTTTGAAAAACGCACAATGTCAAAATTTATCCTAGCATTGGGTTGCAATTTGATAACTTGCAAAAAGCAGTGTGGGCAGTCTGTCGTAAAGAGCTGATTTGAGAAATATATCTGATTTGCCTGCATTACGAATAGTGTGATTGCAGTCTGACTCTCTCTTTGTTATTTTAAGTTCATCTCACACACAGTTCATATTAATGACTCTGTAGTCCACCTCCCCATGGGTGTTTTCACTTTTGCATAATTACACGTGGATTGTGTGGGGGCGTGTTCGGACTGTGTTTGATTTACATCCGCCTCAGTCTCCTCTTGCACCTGGTACTGCCCCACTATCCCAAAGACTAAGTTATGTATTTAGAACATGCTAAAACAAAAAAAAAAAGACAACAAAATGAGTGCAACACTAGAATGTACTTCTTAAGACAGTTTTGGATATCATCACAGGGAAAGCAAAGGTGAGATTCATGACATTATGACTGCATCCTTTTTTGTCATGCCCGGTGTGACCCTTTTTTGTTGAGGAGATCTTTACATGTCACATTAGGAAAAGAACAGGTGGAAAAAGCACAAGTGTGGATAATAAATTCAATGACATTTCTGGGTTTTGGTATTCTGGTTCACAGCCACTCTGTCATGGCCACTTGAGTCGAGTGGTGCCATCGTTAATGTTATTGGTACCACCTGTGCTTTGACAAGTCAGAGGGTCCTTTGGGTATAATTTCCCTCTGCTATGCGATGGCTTCTGAGCCATCATTCACTTTATTAGTTTAACCTGATATTTCCCTGATATGAAGTCAATATGTCTGAGAAAGATATTTGACTGTAACAACAGTCATTTGAAATATATAAGCACCACTCTTCTGCAAAAATGTGAACAGCAGCCTTTACATAAATAATGATCATTTATTGTTCAAAATAAAAAAAAAAAACAAAAACATTTGCACTTCTAAAAATGAAAGCACCTTGAGTACTGATTTCCAATTGCATAATTAGCCCAATAACCCAAATCAAATAGTAAAATCACACTGATTTGCACCCCACTCCACCTTATGGAATTAATGCTTAATTACAGTAGAGGCAAAGAATCTCACCCAGTCTCACTCTAGTTGAACTTGTGCTCATGAGGTATGATGGCGCATCATACTTGTAAAATAAACTCATTGCAAGAGCATGGTAACCATCCTAATCAGATCCTCAGATGCGAGAGCGCACTGAGCGAGTTGAATACTTTATGTACCAGCTGTCTACTTTAGGACATCAGAATAAATTGAATGCAACGTTTTGATGTTTGTCTGATTATGTTGTAAGGACAGATTATGTTTCTCAAATGGCCTGCTTACAATTCATCATAATGGACTTAAAGTATGCAGGCTATTTGCTGTGAGTGTGAGTGTGTGTGTGCGTATGTGTGTGTGTGTGTGCGTGTGTGTGTGTGTGTTTGTGTGTGCGAGCGTGTCTATACAGGCATTTAGTGGACTGGTGGAAAGTGGCCTTTGTGTGTTTATGCCAGTGTATGGCATGAGTGTGCGTGCGTGTGTGTGTGTGTGTGTGTGTGTGTGTGTGTGTGTGCGTGCGTGTGTGCGTGTGTGTGTGTGCGTGTGTGTGTGTGTGTGTGTGTGTGTTTGTGTTGTGTGGGCTGTTGTTTATGGGATGTGACAACATGTGACTACAGCTGTAAGTGAAACATTGTGAGTAAGCACTGCTGTGAAATCCGTCTCTGTGGGGGGTTCTTCAAGTTCTCTTCCTCTTCTTCCCCGCTCTTAATCTCCCCCCTCGTGCATACGCATTGCACTCTCCCACATGCAGTATGGTTGCATACATCTTCCTCATATCTATGTATGTATTCCAGTTCATGAAAGCGTCACCTAATATTCATCTCAAGTGCTGCTGTTATTTGTGATGCGGTTGCCACGGTGAGCTTTTGTTATTCATGTTATCTCCTTTATGAGTTGCTCATCTAGAGAGGACTTGAGGCAGGAAGTGCCCGCCCCCTGTTCTCCATAAGAGCCTGTGTGTGAGCCTCTGTAGCTCATTTACATCTTGAGCCCATAGACTATTTATATAAACGATGGCTGCTCTCCCCTCACAACATGCTTCAACAAAAGCATGTCAAGGAGAAAGGCGTCACATGTCAGATATTGTCATTTCTCTGCAGAATAAAAAAAAACAAAGGAACATTTCATTTTCTGTGCTGTTACAGATATCATATTATAATGCTTAGTGTACGCCATAAGAGGAGACACCACAGGGACAAGAATGTGAGTCACATGACAGAGAGGGTGCCTCAGATTTGCAGCGTTAAGAACTCACAGAGTTACAAAGCAATGAAATGCTTTGAATATGAAGTAGCTGTTAGCGCGGGTTGTCTTATACAATCAATATAAAACACCAGCAAACTTATGATCGCCTTTTATAAGCTTTTATAAAGAAATGATAGGGTAGTAGAATTCACCAGAAAGGAATCACATTACTTTCTGCGGTGGCACTGAAAGATTTTTTCCTTTTTGTTTTTGCCAAAGATACGTTTGCGTGATCTTATCACAGACATAGCTCTATGTACGCTGACATACAGCTCAGCAGATCAGGTTATTCAGTTCAGTGTCATTCAGATCAGGGACTTTACACAGAGCAAGTTAAGTGAATTTTGGATACTGTGCAGGGATGTTTCCTGCTTAACTAAAAAACAACAATATAATGTCAGAAATAAAGTGAGCACAACACTAAAATATCTGCAACTAGCAAATGTGAAGCAGTGTGATCACACAAAAGCGCTTTTTACAGTTTCATATTAGGACGCAGTTCATTTAATTTCCATTAGATATCTACACCTTGAAGGCTCACAAAAGGGTGTGTCTGTGACAACCAATCACATCTATTAATATATGTGTCATACCTAGCAATGAGGTCAACCACACCTTTTCACTGAGATAAAAGCTTTTTTCCCTTCCTTGCTCAGAGTTACTCTGAGAGTTTTCCTAAATCACTCACAAGCTAAGAAGTCTTGCAAGAAATGTTAAGGCTAAGTCAGGAGCTCTCTGAGAGTATTCTCACAATGTTTGTGAACACAGCCCCAGTGTTTTTCCTCTTGTAGTCTACAAAAATAAAGTTGTTGTAAAGTTGTCATATCCGCTCAGTTTGAAAAACACAAGTCAGTCAGTGCAGTTTGTCAGGCAGGTCTGGGCAGGTTATTTTCTGCATAAGCTCTTATGTTTGTGTCCTCCCTTTGTGTTTGGAGGTGTTTTGATATGATTCAGTCGTCTACCATTCATGACTTCTTTTGTTTGAGGTGAGATGTTTTAGTAAGCCTAATCTTTTTTGTTTGTTTTATCAGTTTCATAAAGGTAAATATACTTAAGTCTAAACTCAGGAGATTTGGAGCTGTAAGAGTGGCAGCAGCAGAGCAGGGGCATTGTGGGGAGATACGGCCGTAATGTAGTCAGCAAAATGAAAAATAGCTTAATAAAAGAAAGAAGAGAGAGTGAGCAGGAGGTGGAGAGAGAGAGAGAAACTTGGCAGGTGCTGAAGTCTATGCATCAGTAACCAGAGTGGAATGCAGTGTTATTGATTAGCCTATTAAAATATCAATCAACCATACTGCTAATTTACTAATGACACCTTTACTATTGGATAACAGTATAAGAGGAGGGCACTACGTCTTCACTCTCACTGGAGAACTCCCTGTCAGTTACAGCTAATTTTTAAATGATGCATTAGACAGATGTAGAGAGGCAGGGCATAGGAGCTTCAGTGTCAGCTGCACATACTTGACAAGATTAGTTCTGAGAATGAAATGTCTTTTTTTCTGTCAGTCTCTTCAGTTAGGTACATGGGGTAATATACAATAACATAGTAAACAAAAAACAACAATACATTCAATAAATGCAGGTTTAAGAGTGCAAGGTCTTGTGTTCAGTGACAATATTGAAGCACACTTGCTTTTTGAGTTTATAAAGACACAGTGTGCTATTCACAGCTGGAAAATAATGTCAGTCAGCGGTCATGGTGCATCCACAGAAACAGAATAGAAGTAGAGCTGACATCGAACTTTTTCATACGGTCGTCCGACTCGTACAAAAGATAATACCCCTTGTTGTTGTTATGTTGTTGTTATGGGGAGACGCACGTAAGTGGGTCCATAAAGTGTGTCACACTCACTGGATTGAGAACTACAGTTTGGCCTTTTCCTACACCAGTTTTCCTTTATGCAGAAAAATACAACCATATGTCAGTCTAAGTTTCTCTCTAAGGTTGGTTTTATTGCCTTGTTATCTTATCGCAAAACACACTTCACACTCAACAAAAAACAATATAAAACTCACCAAAACAATTTGTACATATCTAATATTACAAAACAGAATAAACTCACATAAGTAAAGGAAATATTCTTACATTTCTTTTCTTTATGAGAAAAGGAAAATACCATCAAATACAGATCCAAGTTTCTCTTTTTCACCAAACTAAGACAATAAGGTAAGGTTAAATGCCTTGCTAACTCAGAACACTTCATTTAAACTCAGAGGCAAAATAAAACTCACCAGGACTGTCTTAGTTTTGTTAGTCATCTAGTTAGTTACAGTTACACGCTGTAAATCCCAATATTTTCTTTGCTTGTCAGCTGCTCACTGAGCAGCTTTCACTTTTTCTTCAGACGTAGCTAAAGTTTCGGTCTACATGTTGTAACACACATGCAATGTATGGCAACTAAAGAAACGGGGAAATAACAGTTATTAGTAACAGATTGCTTGTTTGAAAATATGATGTTACTATTCTTCTGCTCATTTGGTCGTTACTGCAAAACCTCACCTCTGTGAGTTTGTGACTTGCCAAAAGTCGCTTTGTTTTAATGGAAGTTTATACAGAAGTTACACCTCCACAATGGTTTCAGTGACAATGGTACACCTACAAATGACTGCCGCTTTGACCATCCTGCTAAGATGATTTGAATGGGAATGTTTGTTCTACCCTGTTTCTATTTCTACGGGTACATTGATCGATCAGTCAAGCCATTAGTCCATCCATCTGTCAATCCATCCATCCATCCATCCATCTATCCATCTATTATCCTCTGCTTATCAGAGGCTGAGCCTTTCAAAACACATCTTTGCCCAGAAACATTTTATTAGCTCTTCCTGGGGGATTCAGAGGCCTTTCAAGGCCAGCTGAAATATATAATCCCTCCAGTGTCTTCCAGGTCTACCCTGGGGCCTCATACCTGTCGGATGTACATGCAAATCTCTTACATGATGCACCAAGAAGGCATCCTGATATTTGTAGATATTTGTACCATCTTAACTGGCCCCTTGTGATGGGAAAGAGCAGCACCTCTACTGTGAGCTTCGTGATGTCTGAGCTCGACATTATATCTCTAAAGCTGTGCCCAGTCAACCTGTGATGGAAAGTCATTTTGGCTCCCTGTATCCATGATTTCTTTCTTTTGGTCACTACCTAAAATTCATGATCATAGGTGTGAGTAGATTGACTGGAAAATCAAGAGCTTTGCCTTCTGACTCAGCTCTGTCTTTACCACAATGGACCCCCACAACTGCTCATCCCTGCTTTTGCCTGTCCATGTCACACTCTTATTTTGTCCTAACTCACGGACGAGAACCCAGGGTACTTGAACGCCTTCACTTAGGGCTGTAACTCACTCCAAATCCACAGAGCTGAGGCCTCAGAGGCTGTGGTGATTAATCATTTTCTCCCAGCCAGTCACATGTGACAAGCTGTTAAGGACCCTCATGTCACCAAAATACCAACACCGTACCTTCAGTCACCTCATTTGCATTTAACTGTCATTTCTTTGGACCCACTCTCATCCAGCCATGGTTGCTCTGCGCCGGCCACAATATTGCCACATAAGTGGGACAATTTTTGTGTCAGGAGAATACAAACATGTATTGGTGCTATTGTCATCACAAAGATAATACAGAGGCCTCTAGGAGAATAGTTGCCATTCACTTATCAGTCCAATAATGGCAAAATATTCCTTTTTAAATTGCATGGTTTTCAAGCCATAGCTGTGACTTAAGTTCAGACTGAAGCTACAACTTTCACCACCTGACAAGTGGATGAAAATACAAAGATGTTGTAACAATACCTTTGCTACAACCAAGATTGATGCCTGTTGCTGCACTAGAGTCAATGTTGGCAGGAATTTTCCAGTTGAAATTTCCAGCCTCCAAATCTTCCAGGTGCATGATGCCAAAAGTAAACAAAAATATGGCTGACCATTATAAATTGGATTTCTCAAACTGATTGTTTTCTTAAGTAAGTGCACACACAATTAAACTTCCAGCAGTGCAATCTCCTTGCATACCAATGAAACAGAGGAAGAAAAATTGCACAAGGTAATAAAGAACCCCAGGAGTTAGTCCTAAAACTGGTAATCCTTTAGCATTTCAGCCGTGGTTCCTTTGTCTCAAAGTCAGTCTTTTGTTGTTGTTTTTTTTGTTGTGTTTGAGTGGGTATTAGGTAAGAGGCCTGTAATAAGGTCTGAGGTTAACACTACCTTCAGAAACTGTACATATTGGTCTACCACAAAAATTCATCAGTTAATACCCCACTCCTGAACTTGTGAAATGAGACTACAGAACAGCATCAAACCAGTGGTGCCAAACGTGACTTTACAGTCTCATAGTGGTGGGGACTCGACCGTAGTGTAGTTCGTTTGTAGGCTAACATTAGCTTTTTATTTCTGGCGATTACATGTAGGCTTCAAAAACTCTAAGTGGTGTTGATTTATGAAAAAAAAATTCTTGATGAGCAAAATGTGTAAGTATTATAACTGTTTGTTAGTCAGAGAGCTTATTTTCTACCAAAATCCAGTGGAAAAAATCCAAAATGTTACTGATGAGGAAACCAGAAAAACAACAACAGAGTTTTCAAGTAGGAACCTTGACTTGAGTGTCTTTCCAATGTACTTTTTCCAGTGGGAGGTTTTTTTTTTTTGTTCCGGGTTGTACAACATTAATGTCAGATTCCTCAGTTTTTAGGCTTTTGTAAGAATAGAAAATAAACCTATTTTTCTTTCATCAAGCAGCTTTGGATCACTGACCAACTATAAAGTATATGTATTTTCAAATGACATACCAAGCTCTAACACACTCAAGATGAACAGGCTGAGTTGGGAAGACATCACTCAGATGTCAATAAAAATGACAAAATTCTTAGTATTGCTATCATTTAGAAACAAGGTGTTCTGCAGTAGATTGATGTTGGTAGTCAAGTGGAAATTGACTCTATGTATAGACACCTGTTACAGCATATCCATCATTGTTCCGGAGTCAGAAAACTATCATGCGGTGGAACATTTGCAGATAACTAGATCAACAGGCAACCAACAAACAATAGTGATGGGTCAAGAGTGAACAATAGAAGCAGAAAGCTGCGTGTTTCTGAGGATTATCTTCCAAAAAGCTGCATGTTCTCTCCGAGGGGCTTCACTTCTTATTTCTAACAATATTCTGTTACCTCAGTATAAATTGCCGTCAGACCGAGTGCTTACAGATATTCAATAGTATTGTAATGACACTCTCCCAGCGATAGCTTAGCATTCAATTACAAACAGTGGAGAAACCAAGCCTCGAGTGGCTTTGTACTTCAGGGAGGGCTGAGTTCAATACCACCCGTAATCCCGTAAATGGTTAAAAGTGCCTAATCCCTGTCATAGTAAGGCCTTTATGTGGCCGTTTAAACTTGCCGTTCGCTTAGAAAGAAACCTCAGCCGCGACACGCCTAACCGGATTAGACAGCGCGGAGTGTGCACAACGGCATAATGCTGCTGCGAGGTAATAGAGACGTTGCATACAGAGCTCCCATAGGCACCACTACACGTGTTCTGTGAGCATGAGTGTGTGTGTATGTGTGCAGGAGTAATAAAGTGATAGAAGATGTTAAATACAGAGCTCCCAGTGGTACCATTGCATATACTGTGTGCGTTTCCACTGGCGACAAATGATGCCTTTTAAATGTGTTCTTATTCAGCGGCGGGGATTCATGAAGTGACAAAGTGTGTGTGCTGGTGTGTGAGCTTGTGTGTGTGTATTCACAGCATGGTTTCTGCTGCTGCGAAATATGTATGTCTAACGGTATGCCTGACTATGCCAGACTGTGTGTGTGACTTACACGTTTGTGAATGGGTGTGTGACTGCATATTTCTGTGTGTGTGTTAATTCCGTGTGTTAGAGTGATTATATGTGTGTCTAATGTGTATATGTATTAGTGTCTATGCCTGGCGTGTTTGTTTATCTGCGTCTTCATTACCAGCATGGCTCCTAGTGCTCAGAAATATGTCTGTACCACTGTGCATCTCTGTGTGTTTTTGTGTTATTCTGTGTGTGTGTGTGTGTGTGTGTGTCCGAGAATGAGCTAAATGGATTCCCTCCATCTTAATAGAGCTGGAACTATGAGGTTAATGAGCGAGCGATGTTCAGACGATGCCAGAGCACTTTAAATACATTCATCACAGTGTAAACCAGCAGTGCAGCTACAACATGTACATATGCAAATATAAACGTCTTTTGGTATGCATGTGAGAACCAATTTAAGACAGAGTGAGGATATTTTTGGGGAGTAAATAAAACCAGAAAATGAAAGCACTGACTCAGTACCCAAACAACCTGTTTTAAAGTTTCCTAACAAGCGTAGTCACAAGCAGAAGCAGTGTAACTTTGTGCAGCAAAACCTCATAGAGAGGTCGAGGATGGACAGCTCAACAAAGTGTGTGACTTTAGAACTATAATATGTTTTGCTGCAGCCCCCATCAACAGCTATCAGACTCCTTTGACATTTTCACAGAACACCCCAGTAGAGCTTCAGGTCCTCCCAAAGTAAAGACGACTGTTTACTAAAATAACAGAACCAAAACATTTTATTTGAATTACCAGTCTGCTAGAACTAGTACATACATTTTTTTTCCTACTAAACCTGTGAAAATGATCAATGATCAAATCACTTATGAAGGCTATTCCTGCCCCCCATGATTACAAAATGTCCTGTTCATTTTTGTAAAATATGTAATAGTATTGGTCAAGTCTGACTGAGGTGTAAACATGACGGAATAGCTTGATTTTCAATCCCTTTATCTGGGTTTGTTAGTCAATTTAGTCCTATTTCAGTTGAACTAACATGTTTACATGTATTTTAAAGTCCAGTTTTAGGTGGACTAACACAATAATTCCACTTTTTCTAACATCATGTAAATGTACTGAAAGTTGGTCGTGTGGGGGTTGAGGGACGAGAGGGCATTCAAACTGACCTAAGTCGTCAATGCTTTTTGTTTAAAAAAAAAAATAAAACACGGAAAAGACACAGATGAGTCAGCCATTAGGAGCAGAATTGATAAGGGTGAAGGACTGCGAAATACATTATATCATATCACTGAAGGGCCTCACAGGTATAGAAGCACAAAGATGCCACTGTGTGTTTATGTGAGTGCATTATGCATATGTTTCTGCATCGATGTGTTGAAGAGTTACTGGGAGACGTACGAGAGCTGCACAAAGGGCTGTACAGTCTTGCATCACTGAGTGCATGCTCGTGTGTGTATGTGCGGTACTGTACATGTGTCAGTGAGTGTTAGTTGAGGGGTGGAGGCCTCTTTTCATGTGTTAACATGCATTAGAGGCCTGTAGGAAAGATAAGCCCCAAGGTCCTTTATTCTCTTCTTTTTTTCTTCATCTCTCTCTCTCTCTCTCTCTTTCTCTCTCTCTGTGACTGTCCCTCTCTGCAGAGGGAATCTTTTCTTATCCCGTAACAATGCCTTAAATTAAATTTTAAGTCAGCAACACCACCCCTCTGCATGACTATCACCTCACTAATTGCAGATCATTCCTTTTTAAGATGCCGGGGTTCATGAGAGAGAGGATGGAGCAGAACGAGATTTCTTTATATGTACTGTATGTGTGTGTGTGTGTGTGTGTGTGTGTGTGTGTGTGTGTGTGTGTGTGTGTGTGTGTGTGTGTGTGTGTGTGTGTGTGTGTGTGTGTGTGTGTGTGTGTGAGGCAGGGCCAGTGTTAAAATGAGTCTTATTCCCACTATAAACCAATCTCGTGTAACGGGCTCCCACACAGAGCTGGTATGACTTGCCCACTTTTAATGACTCTGCTACATCAAACATTGAAGCTGCCAAAAAGCAGCACCGACTTTTCATCCTCTTTCTCCCTCACACTCTCCTCTGCTCTTGTCGTTCTTGCCTCAGCCCTCGCTCTCTCGTGCTTCACCATCTTGGATGAAAAAGAGCGTCACAGTGAGGGACGGAGAGATAAGAAGGGGAAAGAGGGACAGACGGAGGGAAAGACAGTGGTAGGGAGAGTTACAGGGCTTCATCTCTTTCACCCCTTGCTGTTTTAATATTTAATCCACACATGGACTTTTCTCGTGTCATTCAGTCGTTAAATAAGACTCATCACTTTTTCATTACTTTGGCACTGTGTCTCAGTCTGTCCCTCTCCCTGCCTTTCTCTTTGTCACTTGCTCTTTACTGAAACTTTCTGGTTCTCCACTTGCTTTTACCATTTATCTCTGCATATTATTATTATTTTTTAAAGATATTTTGGGGCTTTTTTGGCCTTATTTGATAGGACAGAGTATACTTATGAAAGGGGGAGAGATAGGGGACGACATGCATCGAAGGGCCAAAGCCGGAGTCGAACCTGTGACCGCTGTGGCGAGGACTCAGCCTCTGTACATGGGATGCCCGCTCTATCCACTGAGCCGCCGACGCCTCATCTCTGCATATTTTAAGTTTACACCGCAAAAGCAAAACAACATTTAAGAAAAATATTAATTATAGTTTAACATATTCTCACTCCTAAAGTTATAAAAAGGTGACATTCTGGGTTCCCCTCCAGCATCAGTTTTGGATGCTCAGGTACGGTGTTTCAATTTGCCTTTGCCACTTGCAAAATCTTTTCAAAATAAACTTCCTTTTTCAATAGAAATGTACAGTTTCTATTAAATAAACTTCCAGTGTAGGTCTACTTTGTTTTTAGGTTTGGGCAACAAAAGTATGCGCTAAGGTTTAGGAAAAAAATCATTATTTTGCTTTAAAAAAGTATTTTTTATTACTAATATCACGTGACATACTGTATGATGATGTACGTGGTATGCTAAAGATACTAGCGCCCTACCCTACCCTACGTTATGTTAAAACAATTTAATGCTCAAATAACAAGCCTATGTCTCCTTCCGTTGAAAATAATGATGGCTTGTGTGATGGCTTCTATAGAAATAAACCTGCTAATGTTTTGAGCATCCATCACCACGCTTCTTGGAGTGTTATCCCGAGAAGAGAAGTTGCATAACATCTCTCAGTGGAAACACAGTCAACTTGCAATTGTGTTTTAGTGACATTTCAAAAATATCACTCAAGTTTTGTGCAAGTCTGTAATGGAAACCAGCCCACTTGTTACTTGTGTCTGCTGCTCACATGCATTGCATTCACTCGGCCATCCACCTGTAGGCTCTGAGCCAATGTTCTGCAAGGGGCAAAGTTATGACGGTCACTCTGCAATCCCTGTTGTGCCGAGCTTGTTTCTTTTCCTTGGGGGGTGACAAGGTCAAAGCCTAGACATAATAAATTAACACTGTACTGATAATTTTGCAATTTTACATGATCTGGCTGACTGAAATGTCACAAAATTGCTGCATTTCTAAAGAACTGATGTGCAACACATCATACACCGGTGTGTTTTCCCCTTTATGCAACAGCAATTAAATGCCCTCAAGCATCAGAGTAACTTCCACTTGGTTAGTTCTGCAAATTTATCACACTGTCTTGATTATATTCACATAAAGGGAGTTGATGCAAACATGCAATTTGCCTAAATCTTTCACCACAGTTTAATACAAACATAATCGCTGTCTCAGCTGCACTCTCCTTTGCCATCCTGCTCTCTGCATGTTCTCTCTCCATCAGTATCACTGGCCAAGCATATAGCTCTCACTGTGACACCATCCAATGCCACCATCCCTCTCACCGTGTGCTGCTTTTGTCTGCCATAATAACACGCTCCATCTCAATATACTGGCTATCCAGTCCATTGGAGACCCCCATACAATTTGGTTTTCCCTGTCACGCCTGCTTCTCACTATTTCCCCCCTTCTGTTACTTGCTTCTGTTGACTTGAATCTGCTCTTACATTATTAATCTCTTTTTTTCCTGGTCTTATACAAATATACAGACCTACATTCGCCCTGCGGCTCGTCTCTTACATTGAGTCCACATTTTAATAACTGGAGACTTCTGTCTTGACCTTCTGTCTTAATCCATCAGTTTGCCTTCCAAACACCAGCTGATAACATTTTCAACTCAACTCGTCAGAATAAATACAAAAAAATGTTGTTGTTGCTGCTCAGAATCAAATCAAGTTGCATTAGCCTGCCAAAGAGAAGGATTGACACTGAAATTACAAAAAAGATCAATAGCCAAGATGAAACACAATGAAGCCATAACAGAATCAGTTGGATAAAAAGGTAATTAGAGGTCGAAAGAAAATGGCAGATTAAAAGAGAACAAATTACTGAAGTGATTAATTGACGAGAACATAAACAGCATAATCGTCCATGTGTCCCTCAAATATCATTGGCTGATTGCCAATGCTGTGTGCACTGTTGAGTGATGATGAACTACTCCCATTACTTCTCAACTTATAATTAAGTTCTAGTAATTAATGCTGACTTTAATATTTATTCTTTGAAACATCATCAAGTAAACAGCTAATGTGGCCATGTTTATTTTGCAGCATTTTAGGTGGATACTCATATATTTTACTAATGAACTACACACTGATGTGACTGTAACAGTCTCCCACAGTCTCACACCTCTGCTGCGTGAAAAGAGAAAGAAGTCTGTTAGTTCCTTACAGATTTATGTGTTATGATATCTGCAAATTGTACCAGACTCTCACAGTAAACTGCTAGACTGTTATACATAACCTATCAGATTAATTAACTTCGCAGCTTTACAGCTGCACACACACTCAGGGAGGATTTTGATTTCTTCATGACTTGAAGAAATTAACAGTTTTTATTTTTTATACAAAAATGTAGGTTTTGACTTTACAGTTATGGCTTATAATTACATTTTACTCAAAGATATTGTCTAGTTTTGTCAGGTAACCAGATAGGTTGAACACGAAACAAAACAAACACAAAATAAACCACGAGCATCCCATTGTAAGTAGTTAGTCAAAACTTTAACCAAGAAGTAGCTCTGCAAAATGTTTTGGATGTTTCCTTCGGGTACCTTGGGTGAGAATTGTTTGGTGTTTTTCCAGTCTTAATATAATACACACGTTATACTTTTAGAGAGTTCTTGGTCAATGTAAGCAATCCTTTGCAAAGTAATCAGTCCACCTTTCCATACTGACTGTTAAGCAGTCCCCTCTCTTAGAATCTAATACTGTAAAAATGGGCAACAAGATCTCGCTAAATCATGTAAATATCTTTGTTCTGGTCAGGCTGTTCTCATGCACTGTTCATATGTTTTTCTACAAAAACGTATGCACTGAAATTTGTACATATCCCAATGAATGAGGCAATGAATGAATTTATGCGTAACCCACACATTTTGAAGGGCTGCAATTAGGGGGCCAATGGGTAGTCAAGAGGGAAGCGGTCCACTTGGGCAGGTTGAGGTGCTGGATGTGTCACAAAAAAAGGACTTTCTCGCAGGACTTTCCTCAGGAGACCGGGGTGTGGAACTGTGTGAACTTTGAGTGAAATTTGCCTAAACCTTACCTCATAACTTAATGTTCCATTATTTACATTAAAGACATAATTTCATTTGCGGGGCAGTAATTCATAGGATATCATACGCACGGTTGTGTGTGTACTTTCGTAGGATATTTTACGCACTGGTGTTTTAGGAAACATTGTTCTAGTAGTCTATTAAAGGTTTACTGCTGGTGTTTTATCCAGCAATACATTTGATAGGACCTATCCTTTCACTGCAACTAAGAAAGGAAAAACTGTGTGGTTAAATAAATAAGGACTGTGGATTCTGTCTCTGATTGCTTACAGCATGGTGAATATTGTGCAAAGTCCTGAAGGCTTAAAAACCTCTGAACCATTCCTTTAACATTTATCTTTGTTTTTACTGCCAAAGTGTTTAAAATACTATTGTTAAACTAGGGAATTGTGTCCAACAAATACCGTCATGTTGCTCGTGGTACGGCTTCTAGGAATGTTGCCAAGCTAAGCTGAACAAGAGGCCACTTTCTCTAACACTTTATTTCTGTGCACTCTTCTTTTGTTCTTCCTTATCTTTATTTATCCAGGGGAGGATTTTGCTGAGCACGTATTCTCTTTCGCAGAACTTGTCTGCTTAACATTCATACCGCTGCATCGATTCACACCTGGGACCAGCCCAGTACAACCACAGCCTTCTGCTGATGGCCACAGAGAAGCTCCAGCTCACTCTTTCTCTTCTCCTCTGCCATGAATGTTGATGACGCGTGAGAATGGAAATTAATTTTAGCCTCCACGGTATAGTCTACATTTATGCAGCGGCCCTGTTCCAACAAAACCATGTTTAGTCCCCCTGGGTGCATAACTTTGAAGAAGCCACTTGGTAGTTAGAAGGAGCTTAACTTAATTTAGTTTACAAAACCCAAAACAAAGCCGAAAGAATCGCAGTGGAATATTTGGGTCAGTGTAACAGTCGCACATCCTGTGGTTTGGGATTAGGAGTACAATCTGAAAGATGAAAGACTAAACTCAGTAGTTTCCAAAGCAGCTTCCAGGATGGTACTTTTTTTTTTTCTTTTTCCTTTGCGTCATTAGGCGCTGACTAATGCTTTTTTTCAAATTTACTAATTAGTTGTCCTTTGTTGCACCATTCGTCACTTCAGTGGTGGTTTTCAGGCTAAATGTATTTGGATATTTTAGTATGTAATTAAAAAGTGCTGCTTTTAAATGTATTCTGGTAACACCTGGACATGGTATCAGCCTTGTTGTGTCTTCAGTCTCTTGTGTAACAATAGAATGATGCAGGAATCAGTCCCAAATCCCAAAAATGACTTCAGATTGCCTTTTTTCAAAATCAGTGAGTTTTTTTGGTTAGATACCCCACTAAGTACCCCAGTTTTTACCTTATATGTGTCTTTAAAAAGGTGGTTGCTTACAAATGGCTAAATAAAACTACAGGACGTCATCACGACAAACACAGCTATACCTCTGGTGGTAACGTTAAAGTCTTGCAACCATGGTGTGGTTATCTTATAGCCTAACACCTCCTAAACTTAACACTTAAGAACTCATAAGAGTGATGTTCATTTAATAACTTTGTCTGTTTGCCACAGAACTTAATCACTGCAATAAAAACTGCTGGCTTTTTGTTGAAGGAACCAGGGCAACACTAACATCTGAGTCAGTCTACAAAAAAGGATGTCATCCCTGCAGCCCCTGATGCCCTTGTTACATCACCATGGCGTAAACAAGGGCGTTGTCTCCAGTATACCAGAGGTGTGGACTCGAGTCACATTACTTTGACTTGAGTCACAAATTTGATGACTTTAGATTGAACTTGACAAAGTCCAAAAAGACTTGCAACTTGAATTGGACGTAAACATTGTAGTGACTCCTGACTTTACTTGCACTTAAGCCTTTTGATTTGAAACTACTTAATAACTTCCTACAAGGCCAAAGATTTAAAAGTCTGTTATTTAAGAAGCGTGCCACAAATAAATTTATTTTCCTTCATTTTCTGATCGATCTAATGTTAAAGTCTATTTTTTTCTAGTGAGTCAAATCTTAATCTCACAGATCCATTTTGTTTGAACCAATCTGACAGTATCCAATACAGTTGCAGGAGAGAACAATAAAGAAGTAACAGTTACTTTACTAAGTGCCAGTAGGAAAAAATTACTATATTCTGCCATAATCCAGAATCCAATGGAAAAATCCCATAGTTTAGATCAGGGTACACTAACTCTCTCGTTGGCCTGAAGAAAACATCATCCCTGGGATACACTATAGTTAGAGGAAGCAAATACTAACATAGCCAGCTAATGCTTACCTGACATTATCACTCTGTTGTTAAAATGTCATTATATTCTTTAAAAACTGTGTTATGACTTGTATGGGACTTGAAATTCAAAGTTTAGGACTTGGGTCTTGTCAGTCTTGACTTGGGACTTGACCAGATACTTGCCTGTGTTGACTTGGGACTTAAGTGCAACAAGTTGAGACTCACTTGTGACTTGCAAAATAATGACTCAGTTCTGCATTTTTTTATATCTCTTTTTTTAGTGGTACACTGCCAGTACTTTTGGGCTCGTGCAGCTGATATGGAACACTTTGGTTTTGATATTGTGCATCTTTTTGGACCTGCTTAGTCATATAAACTAAAACAAAATCCTGCAGCGCAGCAACAAGCATGCAAATTATTCTGTATTGATTGTCACACCGCTATATTGCTGTACTCGTACTAAGCATTATGCACCCTGGAATGGTTGCAATTTCCCCCTTTGCAATTTACACCTACCTTCCTGTGTTTGTGAATGTGTGCGTGTCCATTAATCTCGGTTGATGCCAACAGAGAAGTTGCTGGGAGATGCATCCATAAAGCAAACCTGTCTCATTAGGGCAACAGCACAGAGACAACATTACTCACACCTCACTCAACCTCTGTCTTTCTTTCACTGTCTCCCATCTCATTTCCTCCGTTATCCTCCGTTTCCGTCAGCTCTTCCTCGCACATCCTTCCTGCCAGACACCACTCTCGTTGTCTTCTCCACTCTCTCTCCCTCACCTTCTCACTTTCTCTGTCACTGTTGTTTGACTCTCCTCATTTTCTTTTGATCACTTTTTCCTCCCCACATGCTGCAATTTCTGTCACAGCCTCCCTCTCTGTCATCTCGCTTTAGGCGCACGACGCAGGGTTGGCATTACTCAAACCCCTCTGTCATCCGGCTCTACCTCTTTTCCCCGTTTCCTTCATGTCGCGCGATCTCCTCCCGCTCTCTATTTTCTGCACAGCCTCATTATAGTTATTTACACCTCTTGTCTGATGCTACCTGGCTCTCTCTTTCTCTCGCACTCTGTCTCTGTTCCCATCTTTGCCTCCATTTATCTCCATCTCATTGCTGTAGCCAGAACCCTATCTATGACGTCATCTTTCTCAGCACCCCTCCTTCCTTCTTCCTAACCGTCCTGCCTCCCCTTTTTTGTCTCTCCCTCCCTTTTCACTTCATCCTTCTTGTCTTTTCTCTGCTCTACCTTTTCTCATTTCCTGTTCTCCAATTTTCTCTCCCCCGTCTCCTCCTCTCCATTCTTCTCTCTTTTATTTGCCGTCTTCATTTCCTTTCCTTTCTGTTCCTCCCTTCTTTTGTTCTACTTTTACGCCCCCCTTTTCGTTTCACTGTTTATCATTTATTAGCTCTCCCTTTCTCTTCTTTTTCTTTCATTTTTCCCCTCAACTTCTGTTGTCCTCCTCAAATACCCCCTCTTTTTTCTGTGTTCTCTTCTCACCATCTCCTCCCTTAAGTCTTTCCTCTTCTTTGGTTCTCTTTCCTGTCATCTCCTCTTCTTTATACTCTGTGGCAGAGAAAGCAGTGGCTGGAGGCATTATGTTCTTGGGCTGTCCGTCCCATTCTGGTGAACGCAATATCTTAAGAAGGCCTTGGGAGAATTTTTTCCAATTTGGTAAAAATGTCTACTTGGATTCAAGGATGAACTGATTAGATTTAGAGGGTCAAAGGTCAAGATTATCTTCACCTTGCATCTGTCTCATTCTTGTGAACACAATATCTCGAGAACATCTTGAGGGAATTTCTTCAAATTTGGCACAAACATTCACTTTTAGTCAAGGATGAACTGATAAGAATTTGGTGGTCAAAGGTCAAGGCAACTGTGACCTCATCTGTGGCTCAAAGGTAGATTTGAGGAGATTCTCCAAATTTGGCACAAACGTCCATTTGGACCTAAGAATGAACAGATTTTGGATGCCCGCCTTGAAGTTGTGGTAATTGTAACGATGCTCAGTGCCAATTGAAGATGCGTGTGAAGCGTCCATGTTGTCACAGACATGGATGTAAACTGTAAGTGCAACTTGACGCTTTTACTGAGGTGCACAACCACGAGGTGGTAATATAGTTTCTCCTCTTAGATGTCTCTGCTCTTTGTTGTCCTTTTTCTTCCTCTTTTCTTGTTCATACATCTATTTTCTCCCTTCATGTTTTCCTTCTTTGTCTTTTATTCCCCTTAACCCCCTCTCCTCACCCCTCCTATTATCTTCTCCCCTCTCCCCTCCTTCCTTTTCCTTTCTTGTTCTGGCTTTCTCCTCTTCTTCTCCCATCTGTTCCAACCCCTGCTCTGATCACTTTGCTTGACAGCTTTTCCCTCCCCCTCACTCTTGATGTTGCTGCCCTTCTAAATTCCACCCTGTCACTCTTCTATCTAGGGGAAATGCCACGTCCATCACTCTTCCATCTATTTATCCATTCTCTTTCTCTGCTTTTACCCCCACAGCCCCTCCCTTTGCCCTCACACCTGATCCACACATAACCTCCCACTGTACAACTCATGTTCACACCTTGTGCTCTCCTTTTTCCTTCCCTGTGTGACCTTCATCTCCACATCTTTTTTTTAACTCCTTTGTTCACCTCCTCCTGGCCTCCATCCCTTCGTTCCTCTCTGTTCTGTCGAGTGGTGAATATCTTATTTTGGAACAGAGCTGCTCATGTTATAAAAAGATTGAACCTCAAGGATGAGGGCCATTCTTTTGTCTGTTATCAAAGTTTGACATCACTGGACAGATTCGCCTTTCTTTTCCCCAGATGCTGGAGAGATTACCCTCAGAGGAATACTGTTATGCGCTGACTGCAGTAATCCAGCAGGGAAAAGATGTCTTAATATGGTTATGGCACGCTGTCAACTCCCATCCAGGCTCGTGGACAATGAACCAATCATTGTTTGGTAAATTCAGCTGTCGTTGCTGTTTGGTCATGTTACAGCAGCCCCTGTGGGCTTTTAATGAACACAAGTGCCCTTCGACCCCTGGGTTTAGTAGAAACATTGTGACCCCACATAGATTTGAAATTCTACTTGCTAAAACACAAGACATACACAATACACAATTTCAGGTCTGGTTTGTTAAAAAAAATAGTTTGACAGTTTGGAGATCACTTGCAAGGAGAAAGATGAGATGATTCAACACGTCATAACAAGTCGTCATATGTTGCCGCTTTGCAGTGGACTTCCACATCTATGTATTACATTTTAGGTATCCTACTGAGGCTGCTGTTTCTCTTGCAGGATGGTGTTACTGTGATGTGTGATATTCAGACAACACGAGCACATGGCAACAAACGCTACAACTTCAACAAATGCATGTGCTAGCATGGAGGATTAGGATTAGGGAAAGAAGGCAAGTAGTAAAAAAAAACCAAAACAACATTCAAGCAGGAAGTGAACACCGGACTCCCACACGAATATCCATGGTTTGTTGGACCCATCCACCACCCCTCCAGCCACTCTGTAGGCACCCTTGCACTCCTTTTATAACATTATTACTGGCAGTGTTTCAACCTGACGCCGTCCTGCCACGTCTAAAGGACACATCAGCTGTCCACCAGTGTATAAAAACACTGCAAACAGTTCTGTCTAATAGTGTTCTTTCCTGACCCTGTCCAGCAGGGTTTCATACGCATGGGAAAGGTAGTTTTTGGCACAAAAGCATCATCCAAGCAGCTGTATTTTATTAGTTTGGAATGGGAATGGTCTGGAAGTTTTTTACCATCCTCATCTCTGTTACATAGTCATAGTTACATAGTTATGGCCAGGAGTCGATAAGCTAAGCTTAGCATAAAGGTGGGAGACAGCAGCAATAGATCTCTAAGCTTGTGCCCACCTCCATTGCTGGGACTCATGATGGAAAATTGCAAGATTTTATTGCCATGTCACTGTAGTATTATTTCACATTATTTGTGATGATTGTCTCTGGCGTACAGACTTCACATCCTTTTCCAAGCCTAGGGCATGAAAGGGTCTGTCCAGGCCACCAGGAAGTGTGCCAGGCTTTAAAGCCAATTTTCATCGTGGCCAAATGGTGGACTTACAACTCCAGAGTCCCTCATGTGAAGCCCATTGGCATCACATGAGCATCTCAATCTGAGAAATGCCTCATTTCACGTTCGGGATTTATTCCATTTGGTCAGAAAACAGTTGAGAAGTCTTGAAGAGCTGCGAGATTTAATCAATTTTTCCCCATTCAAGTTATTGAAGCGCTGGCTTGGCTGGCTGAAGTCTCTAGTGCCCTCACTGTATGGGCCCAGGGATGCGAAAGCAGCACCAATCATCCGGGTAATTTTATAAGAAGCAGTTGAGAGATTTTGGCTTCATGCACCACTGAACAACTTTCATGGGAATGAATGGGTCACACCTCCAATGCTGAATCTCCAGCTCTCTTTATACATCCTTGGATCAGATGAAGGAGGTGGGGCTGAATTTGGAGCTCTGCAGCTAGACCCTTGTCAACAGGGGGAAACAGCCTCAGATACTGCAAAGGTCAAATAATGTGCCTAACGGCATCTCTAAAGCTTATTAACTGATACATTGAACCTTGTTGGTCATTGTTTTCATAGTCACCTCCTGGAGTCTAATGTTGCCTTGCAACATCACTGTGACAAGACTCTAGGGGGTCATTGTGCAGAGCATAACCCTTGTAAAACCACAAATTGTCAGTTTTACACTTCCCTAATGCTCTTTGCTCAGTCTCCTGAACTCATAGACTCATTTACTAGTTGGAAATATGGTTACACTCGCTAATGATCAGGCAAGTCAAGGGTTAACACAGGCTTTATGATAACACTGAGATTATCTCTTTAATTTGTGATCCATCAATGATGCCAAGACCAGAACTCTCACAGAAACTTTATCAGTACATCACAGATCAGTACGTCAACCTGTGTATGGCAGAATCTCAATACTTGGCACACAATCCAGGGCAGAGTCTGCCAGCCTGAAATATCAACCTGAGCCAGACCTGCCCCCTCACCTAAAAAAATGTCAGCCTGAACTTTGCTGAAAGCATACACATGAAAGTTCAATCAAACTCAGCCAGGCTGAGTTAGTGTCCTGTCATCCAAGAGCTGTGTGCCATCTCCTCCTTGCTTTAAATCTTTTGTCGTTTGTGATTTTGACAGAGAGGCTATCCCATCAAGTGATGGATGCAGTTCTTGAAAATGAAACATTTTTATTCTTCTGTCCCTTAGCGGGAATCACCTTTTACTTCTGAAGTATGTTTTAAAGTAACCTTTTGAACTGTGGTAATTTTCAGTTGAGACAGTGTTGGTGCAGTGAATATGGAGGTAATAACCAAACTTGGAAAGTGCATAATCAGACCCCAAATTATGTTGAGAATTGTGGAAAAAGTGCACTCAAGATCAAAAGCTAATTTCTTGGTCAGTAAAGTTTTGTAAAGTGATAAGCTATATCTACACATGTCAACGGTCATTGAAAATATCTCTTCACTGCGCCTGGTTTCTGCTGCTCCATCTGTACCAAGAGTATGCTTTGCACTCTGAGTGTGGTGCAGTCAATAACTGAACTTTATTCATATTCCAGTAGTGCTCCTAATGAACAGCTCCAAAAATATAAAATAGGTATGTCGTGGCAGATGTTTTAATCGTGGTGGGCTGCTACAAATAAATGAATATGTAAGTGACCCTGCAGTCTGGATTGCAGTCTTTTTTACCCCCTAATATACCATAAAGAAATCCTACAATAACTTTAATTTCCACTTTCATTTTATTTGTTTTTTTGTTTGTTTTTTTCCACAGAAATTAGTGCTATGTATGTGGGATGTTACATGGACAATGATAAATAGAAACACAGACCCCTCTGTTGTGATCACAAAATGAAACATTTTTATACATGTGGTGGTGTTTTTTTTTTTTGTTGTTTGTTTTATGGCAGTTTTTTTTTTTTAAATTAAATTAAATTGCCTTGCTTACAGTATCGCAATACATTGAATTGTAACCATTGGTGTTATGTTTTATGTCACCAGACTATTACTAATACACAGCCTTAATACAAAAATATTTAAGACAATAGAAGAAAAAAATGTTGAAGAGACTTTAATAACAGGTATGAAAAGTAGACCATAGATGGCAGTGTGAATGTACAAATATTAAATGTATGAGCAGGTGGTTATGGATAATAGCCCACTGGGTGCAGCAGTTTAATACTGGTCTAGTGTTTTTACAGAGCAGAATACTGGCATCCTCAGTGTTACTGATCCTTATGGCCTGAGGCTTCTTTCAGTGTCCTTACGACTTTGTCCATATGACTTATGACAGTCATTTTCCTGACTGCAGCAGCTGGCTGTTGCTGTGGAGCTCCAACAACTCTCTTGGTTCTGCAGTGCCTGGTGTGGGCGTCCTGCGGGATGGATAATGAGCCTCTGGTGGTATGTTTGGCTCTAAATAATGCACATGGAAAAGGTCCTTAGATGGGGGGGTCACACCCTGAATAGCCTCAGAAGTCTCAGATGACTGATAGCTTGTCGTGCCTTCTTCGGCTGGGTGTTGGTTTGTAAAGTCCACCTTGTGTTCTCAGTGATGTGGCACCTGAATTCATTTCAAGTAGCTCTTTGAATAACCCACCGAGCCTCAGGGGTTTGTGTCTCTGTTGCTGTCTTTTGGGATGTATTATTTAGTCTGCTGGTGTTAACAATGACTTGTTTGTATGGCATCCTCTTATCAGGTTTTGCGAGACTTGGCAATGCAGAAATCATTAAGCTTCACCCCAATGTTGGTGCCTAATTATCAGCTTACACCATTGTGATTGTTTAAAACAGTGTTCTAAGATAAAATGTGCACACACCTCACACTACGAGATAGCCCCTGAATTTTCCCAACAATTTTCAGCATGAAGGAATCTACGTGATAAAACTCTAGTGTACCAGCCATAAGGGAATCGCTCTTTTGTATCCAGAGAATGTGAGAAAACCTTGCACAGACATGGACAAACATAATTACTCACAGCGAGACTAACAGGTGAGCAGGTACAGCAGGTGTGTAATGAACACTGTTTGGCTAGAGGCTACTCAATTAAAAAGTTCGCCGTGTGTTTTCCTGCACAATTTTTTTTCTTGTGACTAATAGGGCCTGTTTTTATCCGTACCTCAGTCTGCTTGTTAGAGTTGAGTCAATCTGTGCCCTTCCTTGGATTTTCTCGTCTTCCTTCCTTCTCAGTTATCTCGCTCCACTGGTTAAGCTTTGATCACGGTGGTGAATAAATTGCACCTTTCTCTGTGCCTAAAACAATGTTTAATAGCCCTGAATTGCTGCTGCTCTGGTAGAAAACATTGCAGTGCTGCCTATTGTTTTTGCTAACAACGCATGGCTGCGTCAAAGCGCTCCAGCAGGCGAGGACTAGGCTGAAATCACAGGGGATCGTTTAACATGCCCAAGCAAATAACAGTGCGAATCTCAACGATTTTCTTCGCTCCAATGCAGATACAAATGTGATCTGAGAAAACGTTTGCACGGATGAACAAAGAGCTGGAGCATACTGTCTTGTCTTGCAGGGGGAAGGGTGTACCTGTGGTTCCACTTTGTTTGCTAATATTAGTTTATATTGTCAGGAATTTTCCCCGGACAGGGTGACTTACTGTTGGACAGAGAGATCTAGAGCAGGCATGTCAATCTGTTCCAGAGTGTGTGTGTGTGTGTGTGTGTGTGTGTGTGTGTGTGTGTTTGAGGTTGAGATTGAAGAAAATCTTAATGGTCCCATCAGAGAAAGTGTTTTAGGACAAATTCTAGCCTTTGAATCAATGTTTTGTTAATTACAACAAATCAAGTTAAAAGAAAACTTAGCTAACCAGAATATCCATTTGCATATAAATTTCTTTTGTGTCTTCACTCACTATGGAGGCATTTGAGAAAAGATGAGAAAATTATTGGTGAATTTAACTGAGCTGAACTGAACTGAATTGAATTGAATTGAGTGAATCTTTATTTAAAAAATGTAACAAAAAACTAAGCAACAAAAAGCAAAACGCACAAATCAAAGCAAACAAGCTTGACATACAAGTACAATGAACAACAAAAAGATTTTTTTTTTTTAAAGAAGGCCTATAGAAAGCCTATACATCAATCTTAATAAACAATTACTCAAGCCAATTCACAGATTTGAAAAGGAGTAGGGAGAAGTTGTATATACAACCTGCTACGATATGGACAACTATACCACTTTTATACACATTCCAATACAACTACCCAAGTTTTACACTCATAGGGGTCAGTGTATATCGACAGCAAAGTATCTGTTCACAAACCCTCACACAAGACAGAACTGCCTAAAATATGGATGAGCACTTGCTGTCTTCCTACTTTTGTTTTTTTTTTTAACAGAAAATGCATGATTTACATTGTGATATTTACTGGAAATGACATACAGTACAGCCAACAGCAGGTCGGTTGTTATTGGTGATGGTCATTAGCAGAAATGTTCACCTCCAGTTTGCAGGTTGGGTTCAAGGTCATTGATTAACCCGTATGTCTGTGGGTCGGATGGGGCAGAAAACAGTCTGGAACAGATGTTTTTGATGGCTTTGCTTTTGTTAAATGACCTCGATTACTTCAGCTTTGTTTTTGGATTCGTCATTCCCAGAGGAGGCATAAGCGAAAAACAAAGTTGAGGTGCCCAGTATCTCAATTGTGGGCGCCCCATGTACAAGGACTTTGTCCTTGCTGCAGCGGCCACGGGTTTGATTTTAACCTGTTGCTGCATGTCATTACCTCTCTCTACCCTTTTCACACTTTAACTGTCAGCTCAAATAAAAGGCAAAAAAACAAAAAAAGAGAGAAAAACAAGTTTTCTTCCCAAATTCCGTGTAACACCAGGTGAGTACCGATTAACAATATGTCATTTGAAGTGTGAAGTAATCTTACCTTACAAAAGACAACTATAACTTTGTTAACAGTTTGTTCTTCTCTTGCATTTTAAATATTTCTACAAGCACCATATGATATCATTAAAAAAATACGCTGGTGCCTCTTACCTATTGATGTAGTAGGTAGTTGTGTATGTGTGCATGCACCACATCAAAGCTCTCCACGCTGCCCAAGCAAGTCACGACC
Organism: Plectropomus leopardus; assembly: GCF_008729295.1. Taxonomy (NCBI): domain Eukaryota; kingdom Metazoa; phylum Chordata; class Actinopteri; order Perciformes; family Serranidae; genus Plectropomus; species Plectropomus leopardus. The sequence goes on from NC_056466.1 coordinate 2,672,638, forward strand.
ATCACCTCTCACCATCTGCTGCCCCACCTTTCAGACAGCAGCCAGAGTACCAGCCTGTCAGTCTGTCTAAAAATAACGGCATGTAAAGTCTTTAACACCAGGCCTCTTAGTCTGTGGAAACACAAAGGAGCACAGCCAGGGTAACTGCTCAGTGACTTCTTCAAACTAGAGACTTTTTTACAGTGTAAAGAACAATACTTGGTCAACTGTCCGTGCTGTATGTGTGTGTATAACTGGTTTATTGAACGCTTTGCTAATGTGGTGGCTTGTGTCCAGTGAAAATCGGGCAGAAGAAGGGGATGCTGTGAGTAGACATTTGGTGTCCTCTGGGTCGGACATTATTTTCTGAACACAGTGTTGGAACACTGATGGAAGCTCTGTCGTTGGGAAGGTTTGGATTTGTGGTTCAGATTTCACTTGTTGACAGCACCACAGCAACATTAGACAGCTGTATTTTACTGTATCAGACCGTATCATACTTTAATTATACAGTAATTATGTTTACATTCATTTAATTCGTGATACAAGCAAACAGAGGAAAACACAAGTAGCCCAAGCTGCTAATTACAGCTCCTGTTATCTCCACTATTTTACCCTGCAGACTGTCTTCGGTGGGCACATGCATGGCTCTGCCGCTATGACATAACTTCTTAATGCACCATCGTAAATCAAGCTTTACATACATTAGTGGCTTTTTGAGATGAAGCATGAAGAGAACCATTGAAGACAGAGGTCAACTAATAATGACAAATTAGTTTGCCCTTTCAGCCACGTGTTATGTGATTTACATCTTTCCCATGTCATTAAAATTAACCCAGTGTGCGCCCTTATCAGAATGTTTCAAATGTATGTTTTTACTTTTAAATTCCTGCAAAAAGGACCTCTCTGTTTTATTCAGCTTCTTTCTCTCCATTTTGCTCTACTTTTATGCCTCCACGTTGACGATGACTGTGGTCAGAGGCATTATGTACTCTGGTTCTTTGTGCATCCGTAGGTCTGTACATTCGTACGTCCGTTAGTCTACTCTATTCTCATGGATGCGATATCTCACGAACACGTTGATGGAATTTCTTAAAAGTTGGCACAAATATCCCCTTAGACTCAAGGATGATCTGATTAGATTTTGGTGGTCAAAGATCAAGGTCATTGTGATCTTGTGTCAGTCTCATTCACACAAATGTAATATCTCAAGAACAATTTGAGGCAATTTGACACAAACACCCACTTAGTCTTAACAATGAACTGATGAGAACTTGATGGATCTGAAGAAGGCCTTGAGGGAGTTTCTTCAAATTTTGCCCAAATGCCAACTTAGACTCAAGAATGAACTGATTCAAATTTGTTGGCTGAAGGTCAAAAGACAGAGTCACTGTGAACTCATAAAATATGTTGTGGCCATAACTAAAGAATTTGTACACTAAAATTTCACACAAATGTCTAATGTGATATAATGATGAATGATGACTTTTTATTCCAAAGTTCAAAGGTTTGCTTCACTGTGACATCAACATGTTAAGCAAAAACACTTTTCTGGCCATTGCTTAACATCTTGTCTCCGAAACAGGAGGCATTTGGTCGGATACTGAATTGTAAGGCTACCCCATGAAAGTCTGAGATACGAATCATGCGACCACTCAGTCGACTGAGCTTTTGTTTGTTTTTCTTATTAGACAGTGTGCTGTCCACTGTGCCTCTAGGTACGTTTTGGTCCCCAGACTTTGCTGCTCTTGACTGGCACGCTACTCTTTGGTAGAGGTTGCAGCGAATCTGCACTATAAGGCTCAAAAATAACAGTATCATCTCTCTTTTGCTTAAAAGTGGTGAACTTTCAGCTCACAGTAACTTAATACGACACAGTTTCTGGCTTTTGTTTGATATCTCGTGTCAGCAAATGTGTTGTTGCGATATGTGAGCTGTTAGCTTTGTTATTGTACTATATTAATACAGCTATACCACTGAATGTTCCTGGGTGCCTGTTCAGACTTTAACACTTTGTATGGAAAACAAATTAAACGATGAATGTTTGTATTGAACAGCCAAATCTGATTTGACAGGAATATGATTCTGATTCTGTTACAACTCTATTTTTGTTTTCCTTGATCTAACCGTGTGCATTTGTTGTACACATTAGGTTATTTACTGATGTAAAGTTTTTTTTGTTTGTTTGTTTGTTTTAAAGACTGTCTGCATCTAACAAGTGGAAACTGTACATTTCCTATGAAAACGGGAATGTATTTTGTTGTGCTGCTGTCACTAATACTTTATATAGAAAAAAATAACAAATTGCGGTATTTAATGGCCGAAACACATTTGTCTGACATAATTCTCAGTTTGGTACAGCCCTACTGAATTTGTGTCACTAATCTTGGGTGCCCATCTTGAAACTGTGCTGATTGTATAGATCTTCTGTGCTAGTGGGGATTTATGTGTGTAAAGATCCATGTTTTCACAGACATCCGTGGATGTTCGGCACTCCCACCATCTCTTTAATCATAAACATTGACATGTAATTCAGGAAATGCCCTGAAAAGTTTGTTCTCTTAGCTGCATTGTTACTCAAAGTTACCACCCTCCTGTTTTCCAATCCGTGGACTGATTGTGCAGGTAATGGCAGGTTTTACTCCTGCACACAATCACGCAGATTGCTGGCGGTGACAGATGGTCCCAGGAAATACATAAATATACATACAGAGCGCCTGGAACCTTGAGAGATGCACTCGCCCAAACCTCATCAACACACATTGATTAGCGAGAGGAAATGCATTGATTAGGGTGAGACACGTGATGGCACACACACGAAGAGACACTTACATGCATAAACACAACCACATGTAAACAAATCAGGCACACACACACTTTTCAGTCAGATGTCAGGTATATTTTAGCTGCCAGTGATTATGGATCAGCCGATGGTTTCTGTCAATACTTGTTCCCTCTGGAAACATCATTGAACCAAGACAACCATCTCTACTTAGCCAATATTTCCCCTGAGGATGTAAAGCGGCAATCCATGCCCATATGTCTCTCAGCCAGTCACCACAGTGAAAGCTAGGTTGAGCAGAAACGCACCTGATGTATGGCATGTGTAGCCCTTAGGTTAAGAGACCGTACTTGGTTGGTAACAACTTCAATCACCACAGCAAATGGTTGGCTGTCCTTTTTTTAGAGTCCTTGACCTGCTTTTACAATGGACAAGAGCATACTTATATGTGGAAGACACTAAAAGAATGACGTTGTTCATGTATAAAACCTTTTTTTAAAGGGTTTTAAATTTAAAAACACAAAATATAAATGTTAACCTGGTGGTTAAAGAGACCATCTAGTATCTGAATGTACCTATATTTTGTCTCTATGGCTGGATTTACACTACACGGTTCATGTGACCCAATGCCGATTTTTTCTTCTCATGGTGGGATATTCCCTGGCATTGTGAGTCATAGGGAATTAAAAATGCAGCAATATCTACTCACCCTCATGCTGATGGAAAGCCAGGTGAAGTTTTATAGTCCACAAAACACTGCTGGATGTTCACCTAGAAAAGGCGTTGCTCTCATTTCCCAATTGAAGCTGATGGTGACGAGGATTCAAACGTTAAAAAAAATTTAATAAAGCAACAAAATGTCTCTTTATTGCTCGTCCGAAGTATTCCAGGTGTCCTGAAGCCCTGACATGCCAATTTGTTTTGAAAAGTTTTTTATCCTTACTGTAGTCTATAGCTCCTAGTGTGGGTGCTGCGTTCACGTATATGCAAATGAAACAGCAGAGAGACATGCACACCTCATCCACACACAGAGAAACCGCTGGAAATAGCAGCAAGCAACAAGTCCCTTTGTCACATTAACAACTACTGTGTGTGAGAGGAAGCAGAGTTTAAGCAAGTGTAAGTGCAGATACTGGATTTGAGTCACTTTTAAGAAGTAGATGTAAGCAGGTCATCAAAAAAAAGCTGATACAGGCCACAAATCAGAATTGGGCACCAAGACTTGTAATGTAGATCCATCCTTTGTGAGCAGTTCCCATACTGTCTTTAACAAGGTGCTAACTCACAAATCACCACTAATTCTGTCACTAACTAATGATAAAGACTCCAATTTGTTTACGCAGATCAGTTGGTCAAGGTGGCGTCCTTTGCACAGTGAGTTCATTATCACATAAAATACTTGAAATTATACCTGAGTTACACCTCCTGATAATGGAAGCCAATTTTCTAAAAATCTTGGCAGCAGTCTGGAAAATGTATCGCACTTTGAAAGGGAAATGAAACTATTAGGTGAACCCCTATTTTTGAGACCAAACCAAATTGACCCTTACTCATGCTGCCAAGTTCCAGACGTGGACCCAAAACCAAAGACAATATTAGTCCTTTTTAACACGTAAATGGATAATAAGTTATGTACAATGCTAATAATCCATTCAAGTTACATGATTAGTGCCAATAACTGCACAAGCAACTGCCGGCATGTGACAGTTTGATATCTCATAATAATAAATGCCTCACTTGTTGAGCTCAAAGCACTGGCTCGATGAGCGCGGCTGTGAACTCAGAACTCCTTCCTCAGCTAAACTTTTGTCCTCGATTCTGCTGGTTGTAACAAACTATATGCACAGGCACGACCATGGGTGAGACCGGGTCATCGTGTTCCCACAAAGAAGAAACGTTCTCAGAATTATTTGGAATTTTAAGAGGTTCCTCCTTTTTTGTTTCCTTTCATTAATTACTGACCGTCAGCTTAACAGGGTAAGGCAGTGATCTCTGTCTTTGTCTCTCTTTTACTTGCTGGCAGAGGCGGATACAGAAGGAGGAATTTCAGTACAAATTTCATTTTAATGTCACCAAACTTCTGCCAGTAGAAATTGTTTTAATACATTGATATGTAAACAATGGGCGTTTTTGGACCAAACATTCCTGCAATATAAAATCTGAAAAGCTGACTTTGTGTAAAAAATCTAGGAAAACAATATAATAAATGATAAAATATAACTATTAGTCTTGACTTATGTTTATTATAAATGCAATTGTTAAATTTACTTAAAATATAGTCATAATAACTTAATTTTGTTGCAACCTAAAGGTGACAAGTTTAATTAAATCAGTCTTTCTAAGTTTAGCAACTTCAGTCAACCAAATTTTCAGTCAATCATATTTGATTTTTCTAAAACGTGTTGACAAAACAGAACTTGCAGATCTCTTAACTTCATCATTAGCAAAGTCCTTTTTGTCAAGACCAAGCTAAATCAGACTAACTCAATTACTGATTTACGTTTTGGTTCTCAACATAGAGCTGAAAGCTGCCAACATACTTTATGTGACAAATGAAAGATTTAGGGATACACACATAGTGACGCAGGGGCATAATATGATAGTCTGACAAGTATGAATAATATTTCAACCATTGAACCCTGCGCAAAATGTTGCAATTTCTTTTAGAAACATGAGAAACAAGGCAATGAGCAACTTAATAAGAAACGTACTAAAAATCCCAAGAAATTAGTAGATTTAGAAGACTGTTTTTAAAAAGCTAGGAAAAAAAAATTAAGCAAGAGAAAACTTATATTCATAGATATCACATTTACATAAAACCATATTACAGAATTGTTTCTTAAGCAACTTTTCCAGTAAATTTGGTTGTTGTTGTTATTGTTTTTTTTTTTTTTAACTTCTTTTGCATTTTTCTTTTAAATTTTTATGACAAATCTTGGGTAATTTTCTTTCTTTCCTTTTTTTTCACTAATTTTTAGCCCATATCTGGGTCTGGGTCTTTTATTCTTTTTTGCTGCTTGCCTGCTCCCCATGTTTGTTTGTTTTTTGAAGAAGTCGAGCCAGTTGAGCCAAAAAAGTTTCAAAAGGTAAATGTGTGAGATAAAAAAAAAAGTTCCTCTGGCCCCAAATCCTGTTTCTCTGCTTTGTGTTTTGCAATTTTTGAGTCTCCTGGCAGAGGAGACGGAGACTGATCCTCTCCAAATACTCAATAATAAACTGACCATTTAACATTGAGTGGCATTTTGGCCACAGCTCAGTTAAATTATGCTCAGTACCTTATGTATAACTAAGCATCTTTTTGAGGTTCAAGTATTGGGAAAACTTCTGAAAGCTTTAAAAGAAACTTTAGATGTCTTTGTCTCTTCGAAGTCAAAGGTCCCATGTCAGCTAGGACATATCGATTTTGAAGAGCAAATGTTTATGCTTTATTTGACGTAGTTTCTTGCATTTTGTTTTCATGTGTCAGTCCTTATTTCTGTGAAAATGCATGGACTTTTATCCGTGCAGTGCACCACTCGACCTCCAATATGTGCTTGTATGGCCATTTTATGTCCACGCTTTTCATTAACATGCTCTCAAATGTGCACATTTGCTTTACAAGAAAGACTTGATGGAGGTTACAGGGACGTCTTGGGGAGAGGACACTGTGTGGTATAAATGTCATTACTTAGCTGGCACTTGTGTCTATTGTGCTTACCGAGGATGAGTACTCCTTGCAGCACAGAGAGAAGAAGTGGGTGGCGTGTATCAGCCTGTTTGATGGACAACAAAATGAATAGAGTGGAGGATGTGATGAAGAGAGAGAGAGAAGAAGTGAGTGGTTATTCACAGTGAAACCCACACATGCACATTCACAGAAGAGAAGGAGAAACTGAAGTTTTTGGTGGGAAGAAAAATCAATAAAAGGGGCAATGAAAGATGAAGTAGCTTCCCAGAAAATTCTATTTCATCTTTTTATTCCTCAGACGATCGTTCTTTTGTTGAGGATGATGAAATTGCATTCTGAGCAATTTTGAAACAAAGCTATGTCTCGAACTAGAAAGGTATCATTCATTTTTTGGGTAGCAATCACTCAATATCTGACAGAACAAAGCCTAGAAGCACCAATAGGTCACGTGTATGAAACCCTGACGAAGGTCAACACAGTCATATACAACCATGACTCTTGCTTTAGTTCAGTGAAGGGTGGTAAAACTACCTCTTAGGAAAACTACTGAGTCACACTACACAAAAATTACCCTATAAAATGAAAATAATCTTTATACAAGGCTTTTATTAAGCTTCTGTCAATCTTAGTGTAACAGACTAAAATGTGCAGAGAAGTTATTTGTCTGGGTTCATCGACTAAATCCAAATTAAGACGGACTGAAGTGGTTATTTAAAGGACTTAGACACAAGCCAGATTTGTGGAACTAATTAAGTACTAAAGTTTATGTCAGAGAGAAATATTTTGATACTACGGTGCTGCTGAAACGCCTAATCTATACCATTTGGGAGAGGAAAATAGTCAGAATTGGTTCACTTTCAGTTGTACTGTGAATACAAAGGAAAGGCAGATTGCCAGGGTTGGCCTCTGTTATTTCTTACTTTTATTTTTTAGCATTAATTCAAGTCAAAGCTTTTTCATCAGGACATAGAGTGACCCAGGGAAGATGTTTTTTCTGTAGGTCAAGCCAGAAGCAAAATGTTTCCATTGGATTTTGGATCATTGCAGAAAGTAAGCTCTGTGGCAAACACATTTTTATGATACTTTTGTTCAGCAAGTTAATCTTCATAAATAGTCACAACAGTCTGGATTTTTGAAGCCTAAATGCAAACGGCAGAAGTTAAAAGCTAATATCACTACGAGGCTGTAAAGCTGCGTTCAGCGCGGTTCGGCTTGGTGACGTTCTGTGGTCTCATTTAGCCTCATGTTGGTAACTGCCTTTTTAAAGACACGCAGAAGCTTCAAAGTTCACACGCGGGGTATTTACTGATATATTTTATGTTGTAGAACTTAACATGAAAGTCTCTTCAGTTTGTGTTAACCACTGACCTTATTTCGGACTTCTAACCAAAAACCCATTCAAAAACACACATTGACTTTGAGACGGGGAAACCGAGGGTGCTGAAATGCCAATTATTTTTAAAAATTTATTTACATAACCTTTTTTTTTAACCAGAAAAACCTGAAAATCTCTTTTTTAAGAGTGTCCTGGCCAAGGCAGGCAGCAACAAAAGTAACAGACAGATAACATGGGACAAAAATACAGACTCAGAATATACAACTCTAAAGCAAAAATGTAAAAGAAAAAAAGAATACAAAATTTCCCACAAAAGTTCCCACAAGGAAAAACTAAAAAGTATGTTAATATAAGCTATAAATAAACCATAAAAACAAGACAGTTAAAAGACCAGCTGAGATACACTCTGACATTGGCATGTAGAAGACGACATGGTAAGTCTTGCAACAGTGCTCTGAAATGGCCTCGAGAAACCAAAGAGTACTTTAATTTCCAAGTTAGGGACTCATTTCTGGGGTTCTCTATTGGGCCTCGTGCTCGAACCACTTCCATGAACAGACTTGTTCTTTGTGGTCTTATTGGCACACTTTGGAAAAGAAAGTTTTACAATACAGTAGTTCTAAGGAAAGTTCTCTCACTACCTGTCGTCTTTTGTGACTCACGTTGGCAGTTGCAGTAAGAATTTGACAGACAGAAAATCCAAACCTCTGTAGGATCCTACAGTACCTGGTATTTTTCTTAATTCACAGCAGTTTTCTGTATTTTTCATCGGTCGCGGAGACACCAAACTTTGAGAGGAGGAAAATATTTATAGCACAACTTTCAGCATGATCTGTTTGTGCTGTCCCCACAAACCTTGTTTATCCTGGAAAGTGCAGTGATGCTCGGTACTCACTGAGAAATCTGCCTCCATTCTGACACCATTTTTTTGAGGTAGAGGGCCTAGTAGAGTGTGGTACTTCTTAACCTGTCTGTCTAGCTGTCTCCAACTGCTGAGTTGTGTACCTGGAGCTCAAGCACTTCCTTTTTACTTCATTTTTTTTATTTCAGAGACACGGTAGAAAGGACGGGGATAAATTTGTGATATGTACGTGGCCATAAACTTATGCTGACACAGTCTGTCACATGTATACTCACATGCACACAGAGATCAAGATTTAATGTGCTCTGACATTGGTGCTGGCATAAATCATAAATGTGGAGGGCTATTAGCTGGCCCGTAGTGGTCTGACCTCATGTCAAGATGGCTGTGTGGTAATATGTGGGTGAACAGACACAAATGAGACTGAATGGAGTGCGATTTAATAAGGCAGCACAATACCCAAACAAACCATTTTTGTCAGTTCATTATTCACAAGGTTAAGAAGGCTGGTCCTCCAAATTCCATCAGTGATGCCTGATGAATGTTAAAGATACAGAGTCAGATAGAAGCTGCTCTCGAAGTGGACCGCCGCCGTCATAATGACTTCTCCAGGGTACTCCCCTGAAGAAGTCAGCTGTCAGATTGCGGCCGGAGATGGATGGTGGAATTTTGCTGCATTATGCTAAAGTACATCTTGTTTTTGTAAAATGTGCCATATAGTGAAAAGATCAGGGATGGAAAGCTTCACTTGAATATGTGAGTAAGAGGGAATAGCTACATATCAATAAAAGACTGAGTTAACTGTAATTCTGATCTTATTCATTTCCACGATTCCCTGATTTTGTTTTATAAAACGTATCATAGAATTTGTAACAGTTGTCTTCTGTGCAGCAGCATGCTTGATGAGAATGATAAGTCTTGTATTGTCATTATATTAGTATAATGTTGGTCCCTGGGACTCGAAGTGCTCCTTGTTGTATTTCCTGTCATGTAGTTAATTGCACTTGAATTAACATTCTGTATCCCAGGTGTAAAATTGTGCCTAATTTGTCCTTGATATATTTGACTTATTATCTGAGAGATGAGGATCAGCAGTTGAATTGCTTGGGTTGTTCTCATGTGCGGTTCATTAGGGCTGGAAATCATTTAAAAAATTTCAGTACCAGTAATGATACTAGTACTTATAAAGGGATACTAACACCAATAGAGTACTTCATTTTTTCCTGTAACGGGGATTGAGTGGCGTGTCTACATACAACTCAAATAAATAGCCTGGGCTTTTATTTGCTTTGTTCACAAGAGAAAAAGTGAGTTACGACACACTTTTTCGGCACCCGAGGATTGTGGTACCTGGTGTAGTGACACATCTCTCTTTATCCTCTTAAAACAACTTAGCTGGCCACCAACATTGTTAGACATCAATAATTTGTTGAATTTAGGTTGTGACATCTTTTGACAGGATCATCTGTTAGCATCACATGGCTTTTCATCAATAGTTTTAATGACAGTCAAGCCGTTTCTGTTTCGGTGTGAGTTTATCAGAGCTGTTGAAGTGCATGGTATTGATCAAACCCTCAGCTCAAAAAGGACTGAATACAGGTAGTATATGACAAGAAATGTTTTGATACTTCTTGTACTGAGTTGTTTTGGTCAATACCTTTTAAGATATTGAGTACTAATACCCAGCTCTCCTGTTCATACTCTACACATACCTTCAAAAAGGGGTGCACCAGAATTTGCATTTACCCTATGAAGTCATAAGCCGCTAATTTGTGTATTATCCATACTATCGTAAAGACTGCAAACACAGGAACAGTGTGCTGATGGGAGTAAAAAAGGAAGTAATTCAAAGTCTAAAGTCTGTGTAAGAAAGCAGGTTGTGGTGGATGGGTCAAACAAACACAGGACTTTACCTAACTGATACCTTGTATCGGTGTAGCATTTACCCCATTCATATAGTCTGCCCTTTTTTTCAAATTTGTAACTGCATAAATTTAAATAATACAGTAGGAAAATCAAAATGTCCAGTGCTTTTCTATGGACGTCTATGAGCTGGATGTCCGAGTGCATTGTGTAGCTGCACGAAATGTGATTGGTTTGTGGGGGAGGAGCTTAGCTATAGTCAGTTGGTAGAAGCAGTTCAATTTGGTTTCCTTCACAAGATGTCTGGGCCCAGCCTAATTTATACTTCTGCAGAAAAGCTTGTGCAGAGCTCTCGCAGAGCTGCAGAGATGGTTTTCGGGGCTCGCAGAGCCATAGAGACGCGCCATGAACCTCATGAAAGATGCACCTTTGCACTGGGCACCACAGATACTGCAGAAGTTTGATTGGACTTCAGAGCCGTGAAGTGGGATTTCCGGACAGTTCTGGTCTCAACACAGTGTGTGAAATTACATGCTTGGAGCAATCCACCACAGTGCTATACATGCCTGCACCAACCCACACAGACCGCTTAGGTGCACAGCTGCAGAGGCATTAATTATGCATTAGAGATAGGGTGAGGAGCTTTCATATCCAGAGGGAACTTAGGAGTCAGTTAAGGTGGTTCAGGTATCTAATTCGGATGCCTCCTGGATAACTCCTTGTACAGGTATTCCCTGCACGTACAACTTGGAGGGGAACTTAGGACAAGACCCAGGATGGGTGAGTGGAAATATCCCACACAGGAAAACGGATGAGAATTGTGCATCACAACCAAAAGTAGAGAAATTAATCACAGACGGTCCCGTGCCTTGCCCAGAGGTAATTGTTACTGTGTTACATTGAGTATATTTGTCCTGTCAGAGGGAGTCTACACTTTTTGCTGCCTCCCACAAAAAATCTGACCCAGACTTGTCGCTACTGATGGGCAATTGCAATACAATTCATCTGGTATCATCTGAAAACTGTCAGCTGAATGAGTTGAATTTGGCCGCAGAGATCCAGTGGCTATAGTTCCTAGCCATCTCTCAGTGTCAGTTAAATGTCTAACAGGCGAATTCTGCTTCAGACTTTATCCTCTCCCTCTCTAATTAGGCTGTAATTATGAAATGCAGTGGCGATAATTGAAAGTGTCAACTCATTTTTCTAATATGAATACAGTCACTATTACAAACTTAATGAGTGACACTCTTTTTGAGCCTCCTCTGAATGTGATGACTGGAAATACTCCAAATGCTGGTTGATGGCGCTGCTAAAAGCACACAGCATTTGAGAGGCCTGACCTTTGGATCGGTGGTTGCGAGCAACAACAAATGCACACGAGCAGCATCATAGTGTGTGAGTACACTCATACATCTAGACTGCCAGAAGATGATTTATGGCCTGGGGCTGCCTGCTGTAAAATATGTAGCAAATTTCACTGAAAGCAATGCGTTGGCCCAGCACCCAAACACCAGTTTTGTGTGGATGGGAGCACAGTGTAATGAGGAGTGAAAGCTGCTAAGAAGGTGCAATATTGGAGAGTCTTTTTTTTTAGTGAAAGGAAGAGTGTGAGAAAAATTGGAAATAGGACATCTCATTAACAAAAAATAAATAAATTGCATATTCTGTTTGCGTATTCTATTTAGGCTGCCCAACCTTCACAAGCACAGTCTTCTTTTCTTTGCCTCGCTCAAAGTAGTCACAACTGCTTTGGGTAGAGTTTTACTTTTTTCCAAAATTCCAAACCAAAAATAACAAAATTTAGTAATTGGTAAATGCTTTTGATTCACTACATCCACACAATCTAGGGATATTTCAATTCTGTTTCCTTTCTGAAACCTGGCCCATTCAGATCCCCCAACCATTCAAATGGATATCACTTTTCTAGGATATCTAGATCAATGATCACTGTCATTTGACTCCACACAAATGCAGAGATTACGTTGATTTGATGTCAGCCTACTGTGACACGAGCAGGAGGCATGAGGCACATAAAAATCTAATGTATTAATTATATTGTTAAAGGACATAATTTGTGTTTAAGCTGTTAAAATGAAACATTAGATGTTATATTACCTATACATGTCAAAAAATTGTATGAAAGATTTAGATTTTTTACTCAGGAGTTTTATTTGTCCATTGGAATAGACGATGGATCCAAATGTTACCAGAAAATGCGTAAGAAAAGACAGTTTACATGGGTAATACTGTTGTGATTTGATTTTCCAATCACAAAATCATCCGATAATGCATCCTGTAGATTATGTACACAGAGTGTTAATCCCAGGAGGTTTTAAACATACTGACTTACTGAGACACCTGAGAAATTTGGAAATATTTTGAGTAGTAATGACAAATACAGTACATACGTGTTTTAAAGCATAGTAGTTCTGGCCTGTTAAGACAGTTTGTTGTCATTTTTGCTATTAAGTGGTTTATTAACTTCAGATTCCCTGTCCAATGGAATGGACAGATGGTAAAGGTCGTAATAAAGTATTTTAATTAAAAAATTATTTATGAGTGCATTAAGAATAGGAATTATTACAATATTTTTGGGGGTTCTGAATAGAGTTGCCCATGATATATGGTGTTATATCAGTTTTATACACAAATCGAACACATAAAATCCAAACTGCAGTTCTCATAAAGACAGCGACTATTCGTGGAGAATATTGGGGCAATGTAAATTTAATCACAGGATGAGGTGTAGAGAGAGGAAACTTTCAAGAGGAGATACGGAGAGAGGAGGTTTTAGTGGGTGTGGGTTTGTTTACAGGCTGACATTACATCTGGAACTGCATGTTGCAGTGAAGCAAGCTTAATGGGGAAGGAGAGGAAATGAGGTGCACAAGATTAGAAAAAACCTGCCACAGGCTGTGGAGTTTAATGTAGTCCGTAACCCCAAAGTAGAGCACGTCTGGTACGAGAGGACGGGAGCAGAGGAAGGTCAAGGAAAGGTGTGGAGAAAAAAACAGGGCAGTGACACAAAGAGAGAAGAGGCTGAGGACTTTGACTATTAGTGCTGAGAAAAGACTCTTGTCAGAGAGGAGGCGAGAGGCGCAGACTGCTGGGCACTATGGGCTCCATTTACCTGTCAAATAACACACTCACACACCTATTGTCACAAGTGTGTGGACTCGCACAGTGAGGTTCACAGAATCATACAGAAACTTTTGCAGTCTGGTACATGGTCTCTCTCCAGTACACTCCAGGAGTACAATAGCCTGAAATTACTGTTTGCAGTAAAATTTCTGTGTAGTAAAACATGTGTTGTATTGTTATTCATTGCAAGTTGCAAGCAAAAAAAAGAAAAACAAATGAAAAAGAAAAAAAAAACACTTGCAAATAATAGCAATAATTACCAATTACTAAAAATTAAGTGTTATATGTATCAGTTTCAAGAATAAAGCAAATATAACCCGGATTTCAGCAAAATTTGGGAACAGGGGCCTGTTTCAGAAAGTGATTTGCACACTGATTGGGCTAAGTGCACATTAATAGGATATTAAAAATTAATCTCCACTAATAAAATTCAATTGGTGGCTTAGTGTGTGCTTGTTGACTCGATTCCAGTTGAATTCTCATTGGATACTACTCCTCTCCCAGCTGATACATGTATTCAGGATGCAACAATCAGACAGTTGCATCATTAGGCAGCTCAGGACAACGTGTAACCACATCTCCGAGGAAAGGCCAATTCTTGTCGTCTGCTTTTGCTGTTGCTTGCAAATTGCAGACAAATCTACAAACCTCCAAGGCTCTGGCATACTCATGAACACGTCTTAAATATGGCATCTGTTGAAAATAAAAGAGACCTGTGGGCTTTCCTCTGGGCACTGTTTCTACATTCAGACAATTATACACAGACACACAGTGGCACCAGTGACATAGATGCTAATTATCAGATGTGGGTGTGCTGAACATTACAATATGTGAAACAAAGCTACTTTCTTAAAACCACACTTGTACTGCAAATAGTGTAAATACTGCAGTTTAATCCATCTACTTGTCTTGGTAAAATGGTAGTTATCTGGGCAACTTGTACGGAACGGCAGCTTGGTCAGTGGCCTCGAGTTTCAAACTGTGACCCTCTAAGTACCCTGCTAGCATCAGTTTGGGGCGTTCAGGGACAGCATGTCAATTTCCACTCGTTATATGCATTGTGAATTTTCAAAATAAATGTCTGTTTTCACAAGAAAGGAAGACAACAGTGGAATAGGTATCGTTATGAAGACCGCTTTGTCACCACAACTACTTTGTTTTGCATAAGCTACATTTACTCAGCGGAGGTGCTGAGCGGAAACAGTGGAAGAACTGCTACCCTGAGGGAAATTCACCACTGGCTTCCCTTCCCGACTGCTGCAGTGATTAATGTATGTGTGTGTTTGGCTGGTGTGTGTGTGATCATCACAGTGGATGATGAGTGTGTGTCTGTTTGTGTGTGTATTGTAGGAGACGTGACGGGTGGTGACTCACATGTGATCCTTGAGTTTTCAAGGGAACCAAAGCAGTGGCTTTCTTCGGGAGGAAAAAAAGAGGCGTGTACTTTGTCACTGGCATCCATCATTCTGCCTGATAGCGACGTCAAATCTGTATTGTATCTGTTACTCGCGTCATCTGTTTTTTTTTCTTCAAGCCACTTCTTTCTCACTTGTCTCCCTCCATTTCTTTCTTCCATTGACCCTTGAATTGTGCCAGTCTCCCCTCTCTGCTGAGCTCTCTCTTGTTGCGGGCTCTCATTGACTCAAGCTTTAAACTTTCACTTTCACTCACTTACCTGGACGGTGAAGTTGAATTACAGTCATTACCTTTCTTTTACACTACACATTCACTCACTCTGTACCTTTCTCAGCTTTTCTTCTCTTTACCCCCTTTCGGGTGGGGGGGGGTGGGGCTCAGCCCTATTTATTGTACATATTGGGAGATGGTGGGGGGATCTTGAGGTCAGACCCGCTCGTTGTCATTACCGCCGCCCATGTGACTCATTACCGAGCAGGTCTGTGTTGTTACACAGATGCTTTGAGGACGAGTTGTTTGTTGCTATGCGACTAAAATCTCCATAAACTTGCAGAACATTTTCCGATCTTCAAATTTTGACACACTCTCATTTAATTGACTGAAGTGGAGATCCAAGACTGCAAATTGCGTTAACACGGACAAATGTTTATCTCCTTTTGCGTGTCTAAAGTGGAGATGTTCCCCAATGAAAGTTTATTGTTTATGTGATTAAATGTGTCTTCAAAGTGTCTCAGATATATAAACGCTTTGATTTTATGTGTTTTTGCAGAGTTCTTTTAAAATGGCCTCTCCCTAGTGGTAGATTAGGTACCAGGTGGGAGGAAAGTGGTGAGCTCTGTGTCCGCATGGTGGATCTTTTCATAAGATAGCAGCAGGAGAGAAACACTCGGCAGAAGTGTTGTTTGTGGTTACAGCTGTTGCTATGTGACTGCTTTCTATATTCTGCTGAAGCAGACGCATTGGTTGTTCAGTTTTACAAGTGGTGTCAGGAGGATACCTTTTAAATGGACTGAATCGAATAGACGTTTTACAACGGATACAACAAATTTCATAAAAAAAGGCTGTTATTTATTTGATATTTTAAATATTTGAAAACAGACTTTCATGGACATTTTTGAGACGGTGGGAATGGTTAAGCAGACCAGCGAGACGGCTGCCGAGCTGCAGACGCTGTGAAATCGGACAGTTAATCTTACCTAAAATAATTTTGGAAACCAGTTGCCTTGAAAAAGAAAAGTAAATATCGCTTTAAATTTTAATTTACTTTATATCAAACTTTTAAGTGTACTTGAAATTTAGCTGTATATAGATAATCTGTGGGAAAAATCCTGTAGTGCTTTCAGTGATATTTACAAGAATCCACTGTACCTGAATGAAAACAACCAATCAGAACCAAGTATTTAATGCAGCTGTCATCCATGTAAATCACTGCTCGTGAACTGTGCTGATCAAATATGAATCAGATCATCAATCCAGCATATGATTAGGGCTCATTGATTTTGTAAAAAAAATTGAAGAAAAATAGTTTTTTGCAAGTATTTTAAACATTGAGACACGAAAAATGGGTAAAAAAACAAAACAAAACAAGCATTCATACCAATTTCTGAATGAAAATTGTATTATCAAATTGGCCAGAGGACAAGGCAACCACAGTGTAACCAATTGCTGGAGTGTCACAACAGCAAATTTGAATTTTAGCCCAATTTTTTTTTTACTACTAGCATAAATTATGATCACACCATTGAGGTGCATGGAGGGGAATTTAAAAAAAAAGAAGAAAAAAGATATCTGCTTAAACAGATCTGTGTCTGGCATTTTCAATGAAAATCTGTAAAACCCAGAGGCTTAATCTTAATATGCCTGTAAAGTATCTACTTTGCTCTTTGCACACAAGGAGGACAGGGGCTGTTTTTAACCCTCAGCAGCTCCATCTGTTGCCAGGTCTGTGCCTCCGTGATGAGCCACACATCAATTATAGCGCCAGATATTCATCAAAGAGGAGATTCTGGCTGGTCTTCAAATGTGTAAGTCAAAGTGCTAGTTAGACTTTGGGCTCCTGTTTAAGTACACTAAAGGATTAAGGTTAAGAGATAACCGTCAGAGGAACGCTCTGAGTAGTAGTTACACAAATTGTGTGTTGATGGCTCCGTTAAGGATGAAACAACCCCAAAGCTCAGTGGGGGTCGAGCACTTTTTGAGTTTGACACGATAGGATCCTCTGGTATCTGTGTGAGGTTTGGCTCTGTAGGAGGTTCGATAGCGGACTCTAAACTCTAAACAAACTCTGAGGGAAACTTTTAAAATGGATAAAACACACAGGAGATCCATATTGACATTATCAAGTGCATTAACTTTGAAAAGTACATTACATGCTTAGCTGATACATAATGCAAACGTTACATTGTGAAAAATAAAGTGACTTACACATATTCTCCAGTTTATAATGTATAAAGGTTAGAAAGTAAAAAGAGATGAAAATGCTGTTTGTCAGCAATGATGAGAAAATATAACAGTGTGTGCAGGTGCTTTTACAGGCACCGTGGCTGGGGTCAGTTAACTTTGGGTGCATAACTTTGGCACCCAGAACTGTTTCATGCAGCCCAGTGTTGGCTTTGTACATCTCTTCAACAGATATGTCGCATTAGCATGTTTCGAATGTAGCGTATCAGCGTCTCTATACGGATGCGAGACGAATGTTCGAGACCAACAAACAACAAAACCAATTGCTGATTTAGCTATGGAAGGATTACTGAACAGGCACACCAGGCACAGGCCATGGGGCCCAAAGTGTAAGTTGGGACCCCTGGCCCTCACCTGCATAATGCCACTCAAACGTAACTGTGCTGACCACTAAGAAATTCAAAATGACCACAAGGAACTGCAAAGGGAGAAAAACTGCATAATTATAAAAAGAAGCAAAACAATCATGGCTACAAATTGATGTTTGTTACAACGACACAAAAATAGACTACGCACTTCCTGCTTCTATGAAGGAGAGGTGGGGGTGCATTTTGCAGTTCTGTGCCCAAGGGCCAAATGTTTGATTATCTGTCCTGTATTTACCCAGTCATTGCAGAGTTTTCAGAGGCTTTTAATTATTTTTTCAGGGTATTTTTAGGTGTGAAAATCAGGTGTTTTTTTTTTTTTTTTGCAAAGACATTGCTGCTTTTCCTTACAGGATCGAAGCAAGAAAAAATGTTCTTTTTTTGCAGTGACATTTCTGCTTTTTCTGCCGGGATAACGGCAAAAAGAACGGTTGCTTTCTACAGTGACAATGCGACCTTTCCTGCCCAATTGTGCCCCTGAAATGGTATTTTTAAGCCAAAGCATGTTTTCCTCGCCATTATCAAGTGGTTTTTGTGACCTGCAAAGTAACTTCATGGTTTGTAGAAACATAAGATGCCAATAGGGTTTGTTTGTGTTTTTTTAATGTCAAGTCCCGTACCAGTAGACAACATTGGTTTCTATGGCAATGTTTTCTGAACTTTAACCATGACTATATCTTTCCCTAACCCCAACAAAGCCTGCTTCTTTTAACATCAACCCTTTTGTTCTTCATAATATTGACATACTGCATCTTAATGAGCAGTTTGATTGGGATCACAACTTGTCTATTGTCAAATTTAGTGACAAGACTCACAACACTTTTGGAGGCACAAATTGGACAAAATAAACATGTCATTTCAGGTCAGGTTATGAAGCAGTTTAAATGCGTTCCATGAATCAATTATGGACTTTAATCAATGCTACCTATCAAAACAACCTTAACAGCACTTGTAATTTTCACATTTCACGGCGGGCTGCAGATAGATAATGGGCTAAAGTGGCCTTGTCAAATTAGCTTAAAGCTGAACTTTGTTTGAAAACAGGTCAGCGATTTGCATAATTAGAGTCTATGAGAGCATCAACATCAATGAAGAGACAAATCTGTTTCATGCATAAAGATTTATTGAAGCTCTGTCCATATTGAGGGACAAATATCACCATGAACTAAATTCAACAGACCTAACAGATTGAGGAGGCGGCATTAAGTAGAGAATTTTTGAAAAGGTTAGTGGAGTTTTTATAAGGATTAACACATTACATAAAGTTGTACAACGTAATGCTACGTAATGGAACAACCTTGTAATTACATTATTCCCTTCTAGTTATCTCCCCAAAATTGACTAAAGTTGTATTTATTAGGAATTAGATTACATCATATTGCACAGGTGTAACTTCTAATGTGTCCGTGCATATTTATCTAAAACTCTATTACGCTTGTTCTACTTTAAATGCTCATCCACGCTTTGATTTAGTTTGTTTTTCTCTCGTTCTTGACATTCACTTTCTTTTATGCAGTTCAGCTTTCATTAGTTTGTTGTTGCTGTGACAAGATCATTTTATATTCCCTTCACACTTTTTACTTTCTCTGTTATCATTCTTATCATTTCTCTTTTTTATCACCTTATATGAGGACATAAATAAACCCTAAACTCAGCAGAGCTCCCGCAGTTGTCCTTCCCAAAGACTTAGACTTAAACTTTGAAGCATGTCAGCTTAACTCAAGTACACCTCTTTTTTTGGAGGTATCATTTTCTTTTTTTCCTGCAGTCTAGTCTTTTATAGATGGTGGGATTGCTCTTGAAAATACTCAGGTGGCTGCAGTAGCTGGAGTGGTGGTGTGTGAAGGGAGCAGTAGGGTGTCCATTGGACTGTGGATAACAGGCTATGATCTAAAGCATCGCCTTACTGGGATGAGCTCCTCTGCACCTCAGCCACAGTCAGATGGCCTCAGTTGTTTCCCCTCCTGCTGAGAAAATTATCTTTGTGCCTCCTTTCAGCTGCCTTCAGAATAGCAGTGTAGTGTTTTGTTGTGGACACCCTTTTTCAGCGGAGGTTAGATACAGCAGACCACAAGAGACGACTACAACTGCTTTCCCATGTTGAGTTGTACTCATACATGATTTATGTAGTGTCTTTTTTAAGGTTAGTGTTCGGAAATTAGAATGGAAAACAAGGCTGCTGCAACCTGTCCCCTTTGGTGGTTTTGGACATGTCACAAAATACACTGTTAGTATCTTGCTAGGATGTTATGCTGAGAACTGTAAAGAAGAATCTGTGTCTTAAAATATGATATGTCGAAATATTAAAATATAAACTCACATGTACACTGACTGATATGGTACACATTTTGTTTTTCAGGTGGGTTTTTCTGAGTCAACATGCACAGACAAGGTGTGCACACAGTTAAAATATGCTGCTCTTAACTTAACTCTACACTGTACTCAAAAAGTTTGAGCAGCACTTTGAAGATGTCCTCAAAATGTCCGCACTTTCCAAAAATCTGCACTTTAAAGTTTTAAAGGGATACCTCACAAAGTTCCCTGTACAAGTAAAAGAAAACACACACACACACACACACACACACACACACACACACACACACACACAACAGTTCACTAACATCTCAAAGTGTTGATTATCGCTCTTACATGAATAACTTCATCAAGGTCAAAATACGATGGCAGTAATTGTAACAGATCACCTGCCAATGTGAGCTTTAGTTCAGCAGGTATTATAGTTGAAAGGTGTGTAGAATATGTGTGTGTGTGTGTGTGTGTGTGTGTGTGTGTGTTAGTGTGCATCTATCCGTGCGGTTCCTCTCCATTCATCTCCATTCATCTTGTGTTTGCTCAAGTCGCCGGCATGTCGAACTCACATCTGAGTCCAGCGAAGACGAATGAACTCAGCATTTACTTCCACTCGGTCTAACTGACGGATGAGCTGACAGATGGTGGTTGATTGATGGCTGATCAGTGATTCCCGTATAGACTCATCCATTCCCAGCATCCCTCTCTGATAAGGTGTTCTGTTCCAAGGCTAACCGTCAGGACGACAAATCGACTGACTAAATCCACAACTTTGAACAAAAGTCGACAAATACGCACAACCTTCAGTGATGACACACAGTACAAGTGACCATCACTCTACAAAAACAAGGTGATTTCTAATATCAACACATGACTCACCTTTAACTTTGTGTTATGTCTATAACATACCAACCATAGAGTATGAAAATAATGGATATATCCCCAGTGGCATCCCTTATTGATTTGTGGACTCCTGTTTTGAAGACATGAGTTATCTATCTAGTTATCTTGGATTCTTGGATCCAGAAACGACCATATTTGGGCAAGATAGTGCTTTTAAAGTTAACCAGATATACTAATGCTAATTTCTTCTAGCAAAAAACAGGCGTAAAACAAATAAAATGGAAAACTTAAAATCAAACTATATAGAGGGTCTTTTAGTGCAACTAAAGACTTTTTAGGTGAACAAAATGTTTCAAATAACTTTCATGAAATGAAAAAACACTGAAAGAGCGATAGCTAAGGTTATGCTTATATACTCTGTGAATTTGGGGTTACACCGTAGCTCTTGTCGCTGAGCTTGTAAACGGATGGCACTCACCTGTCACTCAGAGGATATAACTTTACCTCTCAGTCAGATGTAAAACAAGTTAGTCCCACACAGTTGTTGTTAAATGTTAAAATTAGCTATAGAGATGAAACCCTTCCCTGTACCAGCCTGTAAACATGTTTATTTCCGCTTTAAAGTTGTCAATTTTAAGATGGAGATATGTGGGGATTGACCCGCGTTTGGAGCCAAGTGGCCATTTGAGGAAGTGCAGTTTTTAGCACTCCAGAGTTGGCTTCATTTTCCAGCCCCAAAGTTACAGTTTGACAACAGATAAGATTTGAAACTATTTTGGAAGCAATGAAGCATATGCTTATAACACATACTTTACTATTGTAAGCGATTTGTGTTTATGACTAATTTGATTATATGGTAATTTGATGCATATGTCACTTGTGGCTTAAATTGTTAAATTATGACAGGGACATAATTGAATAATTGAAAAGCTAATTAACAGAAAGCAACAACTTGTAATTTTCTTCTTTGTAATCATCACAGTGTGAGTGAGATGAATGAAAGTAATGCATAGACTGCATCAGTCTGCTGGGATCATCTTATTTTTTCAAGAAACAAGATCTTCAGCAGTTTTAAGATGAGAAAAATGCAGTTACAGCAAACAGCTGATCTTTGTAAAAGCACAGTATGTGGTAAGAGGACAAGTTAGTCGTGTTTATGCGTTTTCAGGAATGTTGAAACCTGCTGGATTTAGCTGTTCATGAACTTAGTCTGACACTTAAGCTGCTTTTATCTCTGACTGCACGTTATTGTATCACTGGATTTGTGACCTGATTTTTATTTTTCAGATGTTAGTTCTGCCACTTTAATCCATTGTTCTTTGATTTAATTTAACTTCTTTCAGCCATTGTAAGTCGAAAGACAGTTTCACTGCTTTCATTTTATATTGCATCATCAGCTTTCGGAGATTACACCCCAACTGATCCACTACTTTGTGCTAAGACTCTGCTTGATGCTTCATTTAGTGCTTCCATTTAAAGTGAACGTGTTGACAGGAGTTGGAAATTTAGTTTAACAGCAATTTCAACGTTAAGTCTTTCAGTATTTCAGCTGTTTTAAATGTTTTAACTGCAGGTTTTCAGCAGCAAGTACAATTATTTATTTATTTTTTCAGAAAAGGTTGGCTACTCTAGTTAAAGTTGAAAGGCTTCTTCTATATATGTTTCTGTTAGAGCTGTGTGTTATATGAATGAACTAGCCAACTCATGTGACGCTTCATTTTTGTTGGTTTTGTTGCTTTACACTGTAGGACTGAAGTGCAGAAAAAAAACAAAAGTAAAACCAAACAAACTGAAAAACAAAGCATGAAGGAAAGCTATGATGTGACTGGACAAAAGAGATCTAACCTCCCCAAAACCATTGGGATACTTTACCAAAGGCCATTTGTCCCTGACAGTGGGTTTCCAGTCAACCAGTGCCTGGACAGCTTTAGGATCAGCACCATGGACAGCGATCACAACGCTTTTTTGTCTTTCTCAACTAACATATCCAAAAGTTAATCCACCTCAAGACCAATGATATACTTAAAAAAAACATTTTAGCCTCATCAGCCTTATTTATTCCAGATGTGGTACAGTAAAGGAGGATAAGTGATGCGTATTCAGCCTTCCCTGCCCTCGTGCTCTGTGTCACACTGATCCCATTACACTGATTCATTCTGGGGAGCAGCTCATTGCTGCTGCAGTCTCACGCTGAGCAGTCTGATGGTGCTTGTTTAGGAAAGTAACACTCAGAATTACACATTCGCTCTCCTTTCCCAGAGCTTCCCAGCATGCCTCGGAGTCCAACCAATGCTCTTCATGTCATGGGCTGATTTTTCTATCCACTCAGCTGCCGCCACCCCCTCAACTTCTTTCAGCTTGAACTGACATGTTCCTGATAATGAGCAACATCAGGCGACTTTCCGAAATGTCACAGGGTACTTTTAAGCTGCTGGTTTGCATATGAGCCTCCTGTTGGGAGAAAATATGTACAGCAGAGTTATATTTTCATGCAATATCTGTATGATTGTGTCTTGCTGCTTTGTTGCTCTACGTAAAGCCTGCCCAGCTGCTTCAAATCCTACTTAACTCTCTTTGATGTAGACAAATGCACCAATCAGGGGCGCTCTCTTCTAATTATCCTCCACTCACCGTTCTGTGTCAGGCAGAGACCTGCCCCTTCTTCTCACTGATGGTTGATTCAACGTGTCCTTTTTTCTGCTTTTCTGTTTATTGCAGTCTTTCATCACTGACGACTGGCAGACGATCTGAGGACATCAAACTCGAGGTAATTATTCCCATTGTCTTGTGCTCTGCCGAGGCGCAGCCTGATGAATGAAAATGACTCACACCTGCTTTACACAGAGGCACACTTCATGGCTATAATTTTTCTACCATAAGGGATATATTGTAACATCTATGGTTTTTTTTCCTTCAGAGTGACATTATGTTTCCACAATGCACACTGACTGATACAGAAACAAGTTATTCAGGTAGGTAAAGTGAGCGTGCCACACACTTTGAGATCATCAGGTCACCTCCCTCAGTGGCCAGAGCGTCCGTCTTAGTCAGTGTGTCCTTGACCAGCACACAGGGGGGCCGGGCTGCTGTGAGGATGCTGATGCTGCAGTCTGTTTGATAATGCGCTTATAAGAGTTAGCACTCGAGGCCATAACATGCAGCCTTTTTCATGTGAAGATCATTTTAATGACATGCTTTCATTACTGCAGGTTCATTTAACAGGCTTTCTTATTGGATACTCTGCTTTTATTTCCGGACATCTCGTGTTGAGGGAGATGGAAATTTAAATTTTTAACAGACTGAAAATCCCTTCCTGAACCAATGCCCAAATATCTGACCATTTTCTGGAAATGTCACAGCATCTGCATGCTTCACTGATGCCACAGCTTACCCAATGCTGTGCGTTTGCAACCTGCAGGTGGTTGTTTAGTCATTGAGATTCCAGTTAAACGAGGCTAAATTGATTTTGAACTCTTTTCTTACCGGATAATTATAAGAGGTCCTTTGAGTTTACCGAAATGACGACAGCATTTCATGTCTGGAATATTTGCACCTTAAAATTACGTAGAAATGATCATTGTGGGCCCAAATTAATAACATGTGAGATAATAATTCCAATTACAGGATCCATTTAGATGTTTTTCTTGCATGCTTTTTACTGTAGTTTATCTTTAACCCTTTAAAACCTGAGCAAATTTGCTTTATTTCTTAAAAAAAGACATTCAGCTGTTGCACATAGTGTAACTGAAAAAAGCATATGTTTGATATGTTCTGTTAACCAAATACTTTTAAGTATTTATTTATTTATTTTTGTAATTAATATCCGTTTGAAGCAAAGGAATAGTGATTTAATAATAAACCAGTATGCTAACATCATCTTATCTATCATTAACATTATCTGTGCACCTTCTCAGTGCTAACTTAGCGCCAAACACAAAGTACAGCTGAGGCTGATGGGAGTGTCATTGCTTTGTAGGTATTTGGTCATAAACCAAAGTACTGGGCATATTGAAAGTGGACTTGATGATAACGGTGGATGGAAAGCCATCACCAAAGTGTCAGAGAGGGGAATATGAATGTCTGTACAGATTCATCCAATAGTTGTTGAAGCATTTGACTCTGAACCAGAACTGTCAGGCTGATTGTGTTGCTGGAGGGAAATTCAGGGAAGCAGCCAAGTCATGAAGTGTTATCCACTGGAGACCACGGACGTGTGTTCCAGATTTCATGGCAATTCATCCAATAGTTGTAGAGATATTCCAGTCTGGACCGAAGCGAAGGACCGACTGACCAACCTTTCAACATTGTTACAGCGCAGCCAAAACAGAATAGCAGTTAACATGAGCAACGTCAGCTACTAAAGCTTAACAGACCAATCCAATAAAGAAAGAAAGGCGTCAGAGGACCAGTATTTGACTGACACATGATCTTTCTGGAGTCAACCTGATGTTGCCAAAATGAAAGAAGCGAGAATCTCACAGATTTCCACTTTAAATGTCAAACACCGAAATGCAAATGAGGCCTAATGGCCCCCCGTTCCTGTCAATGATATATTTCAGAAGGAGGCTCTCTGTGCATTGATCCCTATAATTTCCTTTCCTCTCGAAGAGGTGACAGCGTTTGTCACCAGGCCTGAGAGGCTTTCTGGCTGTGTGATATTCCCGGGTGTCACAGGTGTGTTGATCGGCCCCCAGAGTGTCACTTCCAGTAGGCAGCTGAGCATTATAGATCGTGAGCTATTGAGCCATGATTGCTCCAATTAGTGTAGGTTTAAAAGACAGTCCACACAGAAAAGTATAGAGAGAGGCGGAGAGAAAGCCTTTAACTATCAGCCAGCGATGGCTGATCAGACGTCATCGAATGAGAAGAGATGAATAGAACCAGAGTTACTTTAGACTGAGAGGGAAAGAAAGCAGGAAGACGCCCGAGGCAAATACAGACCTCAATATGTTGTGGAAACTTTTAAACCATTTCAGCTGATAAGAGATGTCCTTCTGAACTGGTGTGTGTGAAGTGGGTGCTCCGTAAAAATAGAACAAGTAATGAAGAATCCAGATCAGGTTTCTATCAAACAGACAAGAAAGACCTACTTGGGGTCAGTTCTTCTCTCCAGCCGTTTAAAACACAACTTGCGCTGCTGTCTAAAAATGGAGTGGACTGACCCAGTTCAGAAGTTTATAGGGGTCCTTTTAAGAGTTGCAATTCAAAATCATTGATTGAACCTACTGAACTTGTCATCAGTACACGTCAGTCACTGGCCAGTATTTTCACAGTGCTGTCATTCATTTTTATAGACTTGTTGAAACACACAAACTGTGTAAAAGCCGGAGATATGAAGATGAAGGCAGTGCTTATTGACAGGGTGTCTGCAGGTCCCGAAAAAGTCTCAAAATGTGTACTTAAATTTTATTTATATATATAAGTTCTTAAAAGTCATAGTATTTTTTTTATCTATATGTCTGTTTAAATTCTCTTTTAATATATTTCTAGTCATTTTAAAGTTTTATAAAAAGTGAAAAAAATAATGAAGAATTATTTATTTATTTATTTAGTTTAATTTTATCTTATTTCCTGAATTGATCTTTTAAATTAAAGAGAGAAATGAGAAAATAGATAACTGATCCAAAACTTTATCTTTAATTTGGTTAAAATTGTTTGAGAAAGGCTTAGAAATCAACAAATTAAACTGTCTGATAACTGTAGACAACCTGATAAAAAATGTGAGGGTAATTCCAATTACACACAACTTTATTTTTGATCTGTGAAATTATCCATTCATCAGCCTCCAGATAAACAGATTTACCAGGGCCTCTGGACCATTTCAGGGCACAGTGACTTATTTCTTCTAATCCACTTCACTGTGCATACAGAATAATAATAACAGGTAAAATTTGTAATATATAGTATTTATTTCATTTTTGTGAACACTGCAGATCTGTAATCCAGCAAGACTGTGTGGAAAATTCAGTATTTGATAGCCTTATCAGCTGACTGTGTTGGATTGCATTACCATTCAGGATGTAATGAAGAGAACAAAATGAGGGGCCACACCTGTTAAATAAACAGATAAGAAGCCTGTCTAGTTCAATTTGGAAGTTACACATAAGCAGTATGCTATTTGGGAAATTCTAATAAAAGTGCAACTGAAGAGGAGAAATGTACAGTGGCACCACTGCAGTGTTTTTAGCCAAGTGCACCAGTTTATCGCAAGAGAAATGGGATTAATATGTTACAGCAACAACTATGTAGTCATATTGATGAATGTTACATCATCAGAAAACACTTATATAATCTTAATAGCCATTACTGTATTAATGTAAGTATGAAGATGTAGGTAGAACATGTGAGACTAATTTTCTTCATAAGTGAATTTATTTTTAGCAGAAAAAAAAGAAAAATCAAATCACTCGCATACAATAAGAAATCTCAGGCTTGTAACTTTAACCTTGATTATAATTATTTTTATTTTTAGAAAAAAGTTTAAAATTTAAAATCACAAGAAGACGTGACTATGAATTTGGGATTTTTTTCTTAAATTGGTCACTGCAAATTAAAGCAGGCTATCCTTTTTTAGTTCTCTACAGCCTTCCTACAGATCTGTAAACAGTCTTGAAAGGCTTTAAATTCAAAAATCTAAAAATGGAGTCCTTACTTGGTATTAAAATGCCTCAAATCAATTTTTCAAAAGTCTAAAAATGTTCACACATAGAATTTTATGAAACCCTTTTACCCAAGTTGAATTGTAAATCTGAAAAATATCCGGATCTTTAAGTTATGCAGAGTTACACATGCAGAGAGAGAGACACAAAATTAACAAGAAAAAACTCACCAACAAAAGCTAGGTATTTCCCTAAAAAGTGAAAAATAAATTTAAAAAAATGTAACTGAACATTTTACGCTACATTTTAGCTAATACCACATCGCTGATGTCATCGATCTTTTTTTTGTTTGTTTCCCCTATTTTGGTTTTTGTGATATTGGTCTTACATTTCATTCCTTTTCTGTTCTCATCCTTTAAAAAAGTTTTAAAAAGTCTTGAATCTAACTTTCCTTAAGCTGTAGGAACCCTGTAAATAACTTTACATCATCAAATACATTCAGAAAACTACAGTCTGAAGTTTTACAGTGTAGTTATACACAATACTTACAACACTACATGTATACAGACAATACGTTTACATATTAATGCAAACAGATGTGATGAAACATATGCAAGGTTGCGTAGTTACACACACACTTCTACTTCGGAGGTGAGACAGGTCAGCATGTGATCGAGTTAAGGAGATGACACAGAGGAGAGACCTGAAAAAAGGAAACGAGAGGAAAATGGGGAGAGTAAAGATGGAGATAGACAGAGGGCAATTTGCATGTCGTGCTGCTGTCTTCTTGCCGAGGCAACTCGGAAATTTGCTTCATCTATATTTAGCAACAAAAGATAGTGAGAACCTAATGCACACACACGTACACACTCCTTGGCAGAGCAGTGATTTGCAGCGAACCCATGATCAAAACAGCATGGTCAGCTAAATCTTTACACACACACACACACACACACACACACACACACACACAGTGGCTGGTTGTTGACAGTTAGGTCTGAAGTGGATTGTGCTCATTAGGTGGGGTTGCAGATTGGTTTCTATTTATAGCCAGCAGCAGGCAGCAGGCTCAGCAGTAGCAGCAGCCGCATGGAGGTGTTTGAAGTAGCACAGGCCTCCGGTGGGTCGTGCTAACGAGATGCATCCGGAGCCGATCGCTCTCCGAGCTGCAGGAGTTCAACTCTGATAGTTAGCATGGTGTGGGTTAGTATGATTTAGGTCAGTTATTTATAGCAGGCTGGTATTTGACTTGATTTAGGTTATGTGATATGGGGTCAAAAAACACAGTCTAGAGCAACATACGCTACA